>NC_136518.1:80071004-80076004 GCF_053919585.1 Euprymna scolopes | reverse complement strand
TTTTTTCCACGTTGCTCCCTTTCTGTCGAAAATAATTATTAAAGAGAACAACTTAGACACCGGTTAAACGCGATATATATAAAAAAAAAATCGTAATTTCACTTAATTTTATTATTTTTATTTTATTTATATATATATATATATATATATATATATATATATATATATATATAAATGTTTAGAGGTACAGAATTTATATATAGTTTTAAAAATAGTAAGCGGAAGTTTCTCGAGAGCTCTTTCGGCTATCATCTCGTAAGGAGAAAATCGATAGCATACAAAATAATATTGTGTCGAAAAATAAATAGTTCTAATGGGGAACTTATTAAATGTGCCAAAAGTACGGGGACACTAAAATAAATGTATTAACGTTTAAAAAAATAAAAATATTGGCACAACGAGGGAGGAAAAAAAAGCGGGAGAAAAGATTCAAAGTTCCCCAAAGAGAAACAATGCGTTGGATGTTTCTTTTTGCCAGCACAAAGAAGGTTGACGCACCGCAATAGAGACAGACTCCAAAATCTTTAAATGGTTTTTGGAGCCCGCTCTATGTAGCACCTCGAACCAATCTATTTTATATCTATCGGCACAGCACGGGTTGTCAACCAAATGCTGGCCGATAGCAGAGTCTAAGGCTGTAGAAAGAGGGAGACCACCAGACCCCATCCTCCCTTGTTTGATCTTCGATGGAACATGCTGGTTTATACGAGTCAAAAGATGCAAGGATGTTCGCCCAACATAACCAGCATCGCACTGGCATTTGAATTGATATACAATGTTGCTATTTTGGATGTAAGGCAAACTATCCTTGCGAAAAGACGGAAAAGCAGGTCTCGTAGTATATACCAAACGCAAGGACACAGAATTAAAGCAGTCGTAAATACTTCTGCGAATCTGTTTGGAAAGTCTATTACTCTTTTCCCCAATCCACGGTAATTTTAAATAAACCGGGCATCTCAAGGGTCCAAACTTTTTAGGGGATTCAAAATCTGCAACCTTTTTAAAAATAGAGTCATCAATAAGGTCAACAGGATAACCATTATTGATGGATATTTCCCTGATCTTATCGAGTTCGAAATCTAATCTGTTAGGCGAACAAATAATGAGGGCTCTATGTACCAAAGTATTAATTATATATTCTACTACAATCTATACATATAAAAGCGAAAATGTATGTATGTGTGTTCGCTTTTTCTGTGTGTCTACAAAAGGCTTTTTTCAGAGAAGCGGTCGGTCGGTTCACAACTTTTTAAAACTTTTTATATCACATATAAATCGTAATATCTCACAGTTTACAACGAAGCTCGCCTGTCTATTTAATTTGCTCGGTTTCGGGAAGATAAATATTCAACACTTGTCGCTCGCCGCATGTGGGTTAATCTTTTTCCTATAATATCTTGGGGAAAAAAAAAAAAAAAAAAAAAAAAAAAATTTTTAAAAGCGTTCAGCAGTAAATTAAATACCATCCCGCAGTCAAACTTGACCTCATTAACTCATTAAAACGGGCACCTGCCAAATCCAAGTAATTAAATAAATTCAAACGTCTTTTCGTTAGCATCTCGCGGTGGGGCAATGGTTAACGTCGCACGTTTTTTTTGTTTTGTTTTTTTTTTCACATTTTAATTTACAACTTTGCTTCAAGGGTTTGGGTTCGATCCTGATACTTACCTACCAAAACATTTTTTAACCCAATCCCCCACCCCCGGAGTTTCCAAACACCCGAGCAACGCCGGGTACCCCTCGATAGTATTATATAAAAGGAACTTTGTGTGTCTGTGTATTTTTGTGTCTGTGAGTTCGTTCCCTATGGATTCGGGAACGGCTGGGTCGAGTGATATAAATTTCACATGAAGTACTTTATGTATCTGGGATTGTTCTTAGATAGGTTTGGTGTCGGAATGTTTTCTATAAGTATCGATAATCGATGATCGAAATAATCCGATAAAAGAAGGAATGGGCGATTTGACCATAGTTAAGATGTTACACAGTGTAATATCACAAGTCAATTTGAATTTTTCTTTACCACACAAGCCGTCTAGTTTGATCATAAGAAACACAGCAGTTGTAAATAATTACATAGCAAAATCAGGGCTTTACAATATATTGTATGCACACATAATATTGCCATAACTGATGGATACAAATCTTCCAAAGCCTAACCGCTTCACCTTTCTTCTCTCTCTCTTTCTCTCTCTCTCTCTCTCTCTCTCTCTCTCTATATATATATATATATATATATATATATATATATATATATATATAAGCCTGAAGAATCCTAGAGTTAATATATATATATAATAATAATTATTATTATTATTATTATTATTATTATTATTATTATTATTATTATTATTTATGTAGATACATTCATATCTTGCAATATATATATTTACATCTTGCTGCCAACTCCCCCCTACATCAAAGTGGCAATGTGCATTGTTTGGGGTGAAAATGTAATAATAATAATAATAATAATAATAATAATAATAATAATGATAATAATAATAATAATAATAATAATAATGATAATAATAATAATAATGATAATAATAATAATAATAATGATAATAATAATAATAATAATAATAATAATGATAATAATAATAATGATAATAATAATAATGATAATAATAATAATAATAATAATAATAATGATAATAATAATAATGATAATAATAATAATAATAATGATAATAATAATAATAATGATAATAATAATAATAATAATGATAATAATAATAATAATAATAATAATAATAATAATAATAATAATAATAATGATAATAATAATAATAATAATAATAATAATAATAATAATAATAATAATAATAACACTGTAAACATTCTTGTATTGGGATGTATAAACAACCCATGGGAGTAACCATATTTGGAACACTCAGGTGATTAATGCAGAGTTAATGTAAACCTTGTTAAAATCCATACTAGTTAACATAATCTCTACTTACTAGCGTAGGGTACCAAAATACAGGTTTTCCAAAAGTTTTGGGCACATTTTGACATTGACTATCTCGATAACTATTAAGGATATAAAAACGCATCTAGTATATTAAGAAAGTTTGTAATTTTTCATGGTATTTTAAAAATGTTCAATGTGAGCACCATTAATCACACGACACAAATCAAACCGATGGTCCAATTCTTGCCAAACGCGTCACAGCATTGCGCTGTCAATGCTTGCAACAGCTTCTGTTATTCAGGCCTTCAGCTCATCCACATCTATTGGAATGGGAGGCACATAGACGAGTCCTTTCACAAATCCCGACAAATATAATCGCAGTGTGAGATCTAGAGCTCTGAGAGGCCAGGGCATAAGATCGTGACCATCTTTTCAGGATCGTCCAATCCATCCATTTGGCAGCGTTGTGGCCAAAAGTGTTTAACCATGAGGCTTCTGTGTAGTGACGCCCCATCTTGTTGGAAAATAAAGCCATCAGGCTCTTTCACATTCAATTTATCCATTAACCAAAGACCTGCCTAAGACTTTTCGAACGTCATGTACAACACGTGTTTAAGTGATTATACCTTTATCTCTTGTTGTGTTATTGTTTAATTTTACCGGCTTTTGTTCTTTTTAGCCTAACATGAATAGGCTTCATGCTGTGTCCGAAGCAACTTCCATAGAAACACATGTATTCACAAAGATAGATATTTTATATCATAACAAGGCTTATATCGAATTGTTTTAGTCTATGAACGTAAATTACAAAAATATATCCGACGAGGAAAATTCCAGAGACAAAAATAACCGGACATCCGAAGAGATTGAATCAGCAGCTCAGTAGGGAACAACACTAGACACCCCCTCCCCCCCACACACACACTTTCTTTTTTAAAGCAAATCTGCTATTCGTTATAGAACGGCCAGTCAGTCACACACAAACATGTACTTTGATTGTACAACTTGCGTGGTTGCTTTATCTGGATTTGCTGTAGCGTTCGTTTATGTTTTCTTTGTAAATAATCGACTATCAATATCACACTCAACGCCCTTGTGTGTTATCAAATTACGGAAAATCACAATTGTTTACCTGTGAAACGCGTTTAGCTATCTTTAAGTAGAGGCGAGTTGCGGGTTAGGGTTTTGTAGCAGGTAAACAACAAAATATTACAAACACACACACACACACACATATATATATATATATATATATATATATATATATATATATATATATATATATATATATATATATAATGAAAATTACAATTGAATTTACCAAAATGATCCAAGATAGTAAAATTAAAGTAAATTATAAATATTAAAGAATTAATATTTATAAACTTATCTCAGCCAGATATAAAAGCTCGATAATACCAAATAGGAAATAGAGCTTATAATATGAGCTTATAATATGAGCTTATAATATGAGCAAACGGTTAATGAAATATGTTAACTCATTTCAAAGTGTTTTTTAACATATTTCATTAACTGTTTGCTCATATATATATATATATATATATGTGTGTGTGTGTGTGTGTGTGTGTGTGTGTGCCTGTATATATATATATATATGTGTGTGTGTGTGTGTGTGTGTGTGTTTATTTCTGTGGAAATATAATTTCTTATAATATATACCAATGCTTAATGAAGAAGCTCAGAGCACTATAGTGACTAAATAACAAAAGACTATAGTAATATACTTTTTCTAACAGTTTACTTCTTGTAAATAAATAAAAAAAATAATCGAGTCGAGATTAAACCGAAAACCTAAAAATAGTGAGTCAAGTACGATAACCATTAGACCAGCTTGACATGATCTTTAGACAGTGTTTTTAACCCATCGTATTCTTAACATAAGAAAGCTGTCAGGCTTCACAACCGCGCATACGCAGTCGTGAAACAGTTGATCCCTTAGCAGCCATTTATCCGGATTAAACCGATTAAAAAAAATTTTAAATGTCTGAATAACTTATACATCAAATTTCAAGTCTGTAGATCCAAAATTTGTTGAGTATATAGGTTGAGAAGTGTCCTCACG
>NC_136518.1:79946004-80066004 GCF_053919585.1 Euprymna scolopes | reverse complement strand
CAGTGGTACTCAACATTTTATTTTTTGTCCGCAAATTGTCTCAAGAAATTTCCTTCAAACCTCGCATATTCAGAAATTTATATTGTGATCAAGGATAATCTATATAAAAAGTAGGATAGCGTGTGTGTTACTTATTTTGTGTGTCATGCTTATATCCGAGTGACTGTCGTTTAATTGTTATGGACTATCATTTTTGTAATAAATAAATTTACCAAGAATTCTTCATAAGTTTTTGTTTCGGTTTCGATTATGGTTAACCGCACTCAAGAAATCTATTTTTTTTATAAATAATTTTATCAAGAATTCTTCATAGGTTTTTGTTTCGGTTTCGATTATAGCTGAAGAAACTCAAATTATCTATCTATCTATCTATCTATCTATCTATCTATCACCACTAAACTTATATATATATATATATTATAAGTTTTGGTTTCGGTTTCGATTCAAGCTAATGCACCCAAGTTATATGGATATATTTTTTTTATTTTTGAAATCGCAACTTTATAATATATAAATATCGGTAGAACATTAACCCTACAATAATATATACGAAATCTGCAAGAATTAAAAATTGCTTGTGCACTTTTGCAACCGCGCTATTTCTAAATATTTTTTTTTCCAGGTTGAATGAAAGAGTCGCGATATCTTTATTAGGTGGAAACATAGAATATTTACAAGATGGGTTCGTCGATTTAAGAGTGACAACAGAGAAATGAGTTACAAAGCACGTTCCAAACACTCACGCATAACCACCAACCACCACCACCTCATCGCTAATAACAGGGTGTTAAAAATGGGGCTGACTATATATATATATATATATATATATATATATATATATATATATATATATATATATATATATATATATATATATTAAAGCAAATCTCTAAATGGCTCCACAGTAGTATAAACCATGTTTTCGGCAAACTTACTACGCAATCTATTTTTATCCTTACATAAATAAGAGCTAGGTGGCTATGTGTGTGTATGCCCGCGCACACGTGTGTATGGGAGAGAGAGAGATAGAGAGAGAGATAGAGCGAGAGAGAGAGAGGGGGGATTGAATGTTTGTCTTTTGAGCAAAATAACGTTTATTTCCATGTTTAAATAACTTTGCTAACATCCGAACCTGAAAAAATAAAAACAATATGGCCGACAGTATCTAGGTGCAACGGTTGGTTGTTCATATCGAGTGTAAGTTTTAAATGGTAGCTAAATGCACCTAAGTAACACGATAAGATGCCTAACGCATCTATCAGCCTGTCACACTAAAGTTTGTCCTGGCGTTTCTATCGTTAATTGCTCCCCAAAAAGGGACAGTCTTCATTCGGATAAAACTTTAAATTGCTTCAATCTAGGAGGATTAGTCCTACGCTGAACAAGAACAGGAAAAATGAAGGGCCGTTTCAGAAAAGAGATATTATACTTTGCTTCTTGCAAATAGGCCAAAAGTGTTTATCATCTATCTTGTTAAATTATGCTACACATATGAGTGTATGATACCATCGACGTTCGCCTTCAAGTGCTAGGAAATAGGTGAAAAAATGAAAAATAAATATGACAAAAAAGAAGAAGAAATACGTTTAACAGCAATACAACGGAGAGAATGGTGTTTACAAAGTCACATAAAAAAGCAAAAAAAAAAAGATTGTTAATCAAGGTGCGGCAGTGATTTAGAACAAAAGAACCGGTCAATATGCTTATAGTTAGTTTTGCGGGCAGTTTTAGGAGTTTCAATGAGTTTTGGCATATTTAACGACAGTTAGGGGCAGTTGCAGATAGTTACAACAGACAATCTTGGGTTTGAACGGTTAATGACAGTAAGAGTTTTGGATAGTGTCCGGTCTAGTTAGTGGCTCCCGAGAGAGAGCGGAGAGATTGAAGTCGAAGCCGGGGAGAGTAGATCTGGCTGAAAAAAAAACCCTGGAGACTGACAGTAATAAGCAGCTAGCGATGTACAATGTTCGTCCTTCTAGGTCACGTGACGGTATCACACACACATACACACATACACAAATGCACACACACAAACACACACAATTACACATACAAAGAACTCAACTGATTTACATCAAGTACTCGTCTTATGCTTATATTACTTGTATTGATCATGCCTGAAGACGGTCGAAGGAAGAACTGAGTGAAACGTTGTACAAATAACATTTAAGATGAGAACAATAGTCCGACAATACAAGTAATATAAACAATTAGCCATTTATCTAAAAAAAATCAAAACTTTAATCGTCTAGTGTTGTTTTATCATAGCGCGATCACGAAGGTCATTAGGTCACACATGCTCAATTTTTCTGGGTTTTATAATAGAGTATGCGGTAGAAATATCTCCCATATTTTAAATTTTCAACTATATGTTATTATTAAATTTATGTAAGTACCAATCATATTTTCATTTAGCTAATAACTTGCCATTTTTTTTTTCAGGTATCCTTACCAAGTAATATGGATTGGATTGGTACACATGGTTCTTTTACTAAAGAATCAAGAATGGTGAACCTGTAACTGCAACACAGAGAGATTTCCGAGTTCATTACAAGTTAGGACGGCATGATGCTGTTTCAGATAGAAAAATCAATACAGCTATGGGTTGCAAATTTCAGAGCTACAGGTTCAGCACTTAAAATAAAGCCACCTGGAAGGCCTCGAAGCGCTCGAACGCCAGACAGTATTCGAGCTGTGAGACTTTCTGTAATTCTCCTACAGGTTCAGCTTGCTTTGGTCATAAGATTGTCTGATCGAACAGTCAGAAGAATTCTACACACTGAGATGTAGTTCCATCCATACAAATTAAGGATTGCTCAGAAACTGCACGAGCGTGACTGACAAGATTGCATGTCAAAAATGTGGGAGATATTTGTGCCGCACCCTGTACCTACGGGAGTAGGAGGAAAGAGGAAGAGTATAAACATATGAAAGGGAAACGAGGAGTAAAAAAAGTACAAAAAGAGGAGGGAGTAACATACGGTTTATATTGTAAACAATGAAATATTTAAAACAAATAAAAAATATGCACTTTGTTTTAAAAAATAGAACGCCATGCAGTGACGTGCAGAGAACATTTTCAGAGCAAGTGCTCAAGTTAAAAAAAGAAACGGCAAAAATACAGCAATGGCATATAACACATTCCTCTGAAAAGGGTACTTTTAAAACAGGAGTAAAAGGGGCAGGTCCTTCGGCACTCCTAGCACCCCCCTCTGCACGTTCCTGACGCCATGTATATTGTTTATATTATTTAAACTATTTTTTTTTATTGAATGTTATATTCACAATGTTTCGTCCGATGTAACTTCCGACCTTCTTCGTGTGCGTCTAGTCGAACTCGGGAATCTTTATGCTGAATTCACGAATCTGTACCTAATTAGGAAAAGATTAATTGGAATAAATATTACAGAGTTCAACAAGACACACGTAAAGAAGGTTGGAGGTCATATCGGCCGAAATGTTGTCATATAAAAAGATGAGAACAGCAATGCGAACAATCCAAATAATAAGAATTCTCAATCCTCATCTTAAAAATTGCTAAACAAAACGTCATCGCATCAACAATTGGAGACTTTTTATTTGATCTATTGCTAGCAAGACATCTTTATCTATTACTAGTCCGGTGTTGTCCAGGAATATTAAAGAAAAATTTAAAATCGAAATAACCCAGATTAAATGGACCAGAAACTACTGAGCCGATCTGGCTGAAGTGCTCGATGGACCTTTATTATAATAAGGTACAGCAAACTAAGTATTATGGTATTCGTTCAATGCACAGTTGGAGATAATAGGTACTAATAAGTAAATTCGGAAATTCCGCGCAGGTTTCTGAGTTTGACAGAAACATTCCTCAGTTCGACAAAATACACCTGGAGATCGGACGTTACATCGACCGAAACGGTGTGAAAATAATAATCAAGATAGGGACAGTAGTCCGAAGAATCCAAATAAAAGGAATAACCAATCCTCATCTCAGATATCGCGTTTACAGATGACGGGCCCGTAATTTAAGTCAATTTAAGAAAAGGCTTACCTCCCTTGTTTATCACGCTGAATTGGTCTCACAACACTTCCACATTAAAGTATACGATAAAATGCGATAATTTGATAAATTCGATTTATACTTATAATTTTTTTTTTTTACAGGATCAATTTTGAAATGTTTTAGAAGTTATACTACGGGGTGATATGATAAAATTGTCGCCCTAAGAAAGACGACATGATTCCATTTCCCTTTCATGAAAACCGGTGTCATTTTTGTTGCAGACTATCTACTAGTTGGCCAGTTGTGTACAAATTCTAAGAGCGATAGGAGCCTTCTATCATGGTTATTAGTGATACAATATTCAACAAGCGAGATCGGAGATGCGCTGCTGCACAAGTCATGCTCTCTACGGATCCAAGTTATGGCAATAAGACCATTGCCAGTACCTTTTAAATGCATCGATAGATTGCCACGAATAACAGGGACGTGCTCAGGGTGATGAAACAAAGTTCCCGGCCAGGGTTATGGTCTTTGGTGTGGTTTCAAGTGATGGTCACATCATGCCATCTCACATTTTCGAAGTCGGCTTGAAAGTCAACACCAAAGTGTACATGGATGTACTAAAGAGTATGGTGATCCTCGATGAGTGTGGCAGCAGGAGTCCGCGCCGACCTACAAGTCTAAAGCTTCAGAAGGAATGCTACGACTTTGTAACCTTCTTTCACAGGTCCCCTCCTCCCCAGACCCGAACCCGCTGGACTACTTCGTTTGGTCATACGTCGAGTATATCACCAACATGACCTCCCACAACACCAAAACTAGTCTTATCGTCGCTATCCGCTGAGTATTCATCGAGCTCACGCCGGCACTTTAGGAAAAGATATGCTTCCAGTTCCGGAACGATATCGAGGCGGTGATTGAGGCTGAAGGCGGCTACATAAAATAGATTCCAGGTCTACTACATAATCAAGTTACCTGAATTGATTTTTTCAATATTTTTTTTTTAAATAAAGCCTTAGTGTTGTTTTCTTAAGGGCGACAACTATATAGTTCCACCTCGTAATTTCGTCATTACACGTAAGTACGTAATGCTGTTTTCACTTGAAATGCATCGGTTTGAAAGATCACCAATGTAAACAATCACTTTTTTTCTCTCTTTTTTTTTTTTTTTTTTTTTTTTGTAATTTAACTTCGTTGTCTATCTTTTTATTTCATCGTTATCATCCGCCATCTTGTCTCTGTTAATATTCATTTATGGAAAGCCTAGAGAGAGAGAGAGAGAGAGAGAGAGAGAGAGAGAGAGAGAGAGAGAGAAACAATAACAACGAATGCGTGTTATTTCTATCATGAGTTTCCAGTGACAAAGGGAGAATAATCGTCCAGCTGATTTGGCGGTATATTATCTTACGCACGGCTATACAAACCAAACACGCTGAACTAATGAGATTTGCTTTACATTCAAATGAATGCAGTAATCTAACCGCAATAAGCAAATAGGTTTCGCATGACAGCGAAAAGTATAGTACCTTTTACCGTGTAATATTACAGAAGAGACTATTATATATTAAAAAGTAGTCGAAAAAATGCCACCCAATCCATTCTGCAATTCAATCATCTTTGGAACAAATACTCTTGCTTTTCCTTGAGTTCTCAAATTCCGGGGTCGATGTTACAGAAAAGAATTGTATGTTTCCTGGGTCAGAATCTATTTCCATCTAGCACTTATCATTGTCAAGTTCTGAACATTGAAGCAGTTTTTTTAGCTGTCAAATTCATCAAATGGTTTCTGCATTTGCTGGAGCGATTTATATTTAACCTAGCCTGGATGCCCAGGTATTTGGAGGTGTGTGTTGAGCAAAAAAAAAAATAAATAATAGTAGGCAGGCAGGTTTGAACCCGTTCCGCAAAGGAGGAAAAGAACGTGAAAAAAGCCCCAAAACGTGTCGTCTTTGCTGTTGCGCCCATCGCCAAACCGGAAGTGACTAATGTTTAAATTAAGACTAGTCAATCGAAAAGAGGGGGTGACTTTAGAAAATATCGGCGAAAAAAGCGACCCCTCCCTGTAGAAAAATGCCCAGTTAGGGGTGAAGGAATTAATGTTTTGTGCCAATTCTTCAATATTTGTCGTCTGAAGGGTCGAACTTCAAAACGATACTGATCTTGTGAAAACCTGTCGCCTCTGTGGAAAGTTTTAGGTAGACATACAAACATACATACATACATACATTTAAACAGACAGGGGAGATTTATATTATAGATAAATAAATAGATAAATCTCCATTCTGCACTTGACTTGTAATCCTTCAACAGTCTTTGTTTTATCGCCGTTTAATGATAAGCCCCAAATAAGCATCTCTGCGTTGACCAATGCTGATTAGCAGGCGTTAAGTAGTTCGAGGCAGGTGCACGGGTGACAAGAAAGATGGTTAGCGGTTTTCACAAGATTTTGCAATTCCCCAAACTTGTAGAATAATGGTCATCAGCTTTCATTTATTAGAACCAATCTAATAACTTCATCTCTTTATCATTTCAACTTCCCCCTCTCTCTCTCTCTCTCTCTCTCTCTCTCTTTCGCTCTCTCTCTCCACACACACGCACACAGATATATATATATAAACACACACACACACACACACACACACACACACATATATATATATATATATATATATATATATATATATATATATATATATATACCCAAAACCTATGGCCTTGATGGAGGGGAGTCGTAAACTTGCTGTTATGGTTTCAAATGATCTGAAATAACAGCAAAGGGAGACTTGATTCCAAATATTTCTCATATGTTATATCTCCCGTCTTTTGAAACTACTGTAGCAAATTATTCTTAGACACTGTGAAATTTACTATATGTATGAAAACCAAATAGGGGAATTATAATACATAAGAAAAATTTGGAATCAAGTCTCCCCTTTCTGTTATTTCAGATCATTTGTAACCATATCAGAAAGGTTTAGTCTCCTCTCCATCAAGGCCAGCGATTTTCGGGAAATATCAGATATTCTGCAATTCATATGCAAAACTAGGAAAACAAACGACTATGATTGAAACATTGTATGGCTGTAAGAAAAAGCTGAAAATATTTCATGTGCGATCTTAATGGAAAATTTCACATAGCCCACTACATAATTCAGGTCCTTATGTTTTCAACGAGCCCTTATTTGTAAAATTCTGATCAACAGTCGCTTGTTAAAAAAAGTGATATATCTATATCTATATATACGGATATGTCTATACTGGTAGCCAAATTGTATATTGAAATGCTCATATCTTTGCTTCTATGGGGTGAAATTACATGTAAATTTGCAGACTTTTTGAAGATTATAATACTATTCTATGGTTAAAATAACACACACGCATACATACATACGTACATATATATATATATATATATATATATATATATATACGCATGCATAAATATATATAGAAAGAGGTTTGTGTTTACTATGAACTTTTTACGCAAATATTATGCAAGTATAAATCATGTAGAATATCTGCATGAATATAATTACATGTAATAATTGACTAAATATGATCATCTCATAAGAAAACCGAAAATAATTAATAGGGAATCAATTAAAATGAATGTTTAAAAGAATATGCAAATTAGCTAGATCTTTTGCAGATGAATGCAATTCCCCGACTCATATATAACAAAGTTGTATTTTCTTTTTAAATAAATAGAAAAAAAGAGTTTTTAATATGAATATCAATACACACAAAAAAAAATCATATGAGCAGAGATTAACCTCTATCTAAAAAATTTCAAAAACTAAATTTGTAATATTTGAATTATTTTTAATTTTACGTCAAACTCTGGATTCAATATAGAATTTCAAACTGAATCGTTTATGTAATCCGAGGTAGATTGTTCTTTTTCCGTTACAAGGCCAGACGTACTAATTACACTGAATACGTGGCAGTATAAGTCAGTCGGAACGCTATAAATTATATCCCAAACAGAAGCGGAAAAACTGGCCGACTAACAAAGCCTGCGGTAGAGATACGTGGTCGCATTTAGAAAATGTGTCTTCTGGCTCGAAGTAATTCTTGGTAAGTCTGGGGATTCCAACAAAAATAGTACTATAGTCTCTGTTATGAAGACGGTAGGCGAGTATTCTTGGGGCTGAAAGCCAAAAATTTATTCATCTAAAAATGAACTTAAAGATGGCGGTGGAGTAAAAAAAAAAGAACACTTAATAGCGTAGTGATCACGTGGTTCCAGTCAGAGGCATAGAAACCTACTTTTACTTTAAAGTATGGAAGCCCAAACGTGCATCTTACCCAGAAAAAGTAGCGCACGCCTTGTTCTTATCAATACCGAATAAGAGATTTTGACATTAGATTGGGTATGTTTAGTTCCCGTAGAAACCAGCCTCTCTTAAAATATTCTGTGATTCAGTTTTACATTCTTGGAATATACATGGGATGTGTGTGGATTTTTAGGGGAGTGAAAAGCAAACCTTGAGTTTATTTTCGGCAGCCTCGTAATTTCCGCTTTCCTTATCTTGTCCTTTAATTCTCACATTCCATGAATAATGTACCTGATAAAGGGGAAAGAATTGCTGTTGTTTGCGTCAAAATTTATTCATCTAATACTTTAAGCTTTTATTTATTTATTCTATTCTCTTACTTCAAGTGGTTTTATGTCTTGTCTGGGGTGATTTCTTTTAAACAAAAAAGTAATATCACCTTCCTATATCTTTATATGTAATGATTTTCTGATGTTCAAGCCTTACTTTGATGACACCTAAATATGTTACATCAGCAGAAACGTTATGCAAATAACAGTAAATATGAAGATAGTAGTCCGAATAATCGAAAAGATATGGATTAATAATCATCTCCAAATTTCTCAAAACATATTAGATAAATTTATAAGATTTATAAAACATACTAGATGAATTTATGAAATATATAACATGAATTTTGAAAACAGATTAGAAAAATTTATAAACCAAATTAGAAAAATTTATAAAGATAAATATATAAAACATATTAGATAAATTCACAAAACATATTAGATGAATTTATGAAACATATTAGATTAATTCACAAAACATATTAGATAAATTTATGAAACATATTAGATTAATTCACAAAACATATTAGATGAATTTATGAAACATATTAGATTAATTCACAAAACATATTAGATAAATTTATGAAACATATTAGATTAATTCACAAAACATATTAGATGAATTTATGAAACATATTAGATTAATTCACAAAACATATTAGATAAATTTATGAAACATATTAGATTAATTCACAAAACATATTAGATGAATTTATGAAACATATTAGATTAATTCACAAAACATATTAGATAAATTTATGAAACATATTAGATTAATTCACAAAACATATTAGATGAATTTATGAAACATATTAGATTAATTCACAAAACATATTAGATAAATTTATGAAACATATTAGATTAATTCACAAAACATATTAGATGAATTTATGAAACTGTTATACCGGCCTTCCTTGAACAGAGGAATTTACACCGATTAGCACTATAAATAGCGCTAGTAATTCCAACACCGGTTAGAGAGATGCGACTGCATTTCAACTGCTAGCCGAGTGCCCAGCAGATATACACGCTTTCCTATCTTTGTACATTATTTTAATACACTTGTTCCTTAACCGAACCTCGACTTGATTGTTCTTATTTTCACTTTTGTTCCACGACACAACAGAAACACATTAGATGAATTTCCAAAACATTAAAACATTTATAAAATATATTAAATTCACTAAATATATTAGATGAATTCATAAAACATACTAGATGAACTTTTTAAACATGTTGGATGAATTTATAAAATTTATTAGACGAACTTATGAAACATATTAGATTAATTTCCAAAACATATTAGATGAATTTCTAAAACATGTTAGGTGAATTTCGTACACATATTGAGAAATTTATTTATATATTAGATGAATTAACAAAACATATTAGACGAATTCACAAACATATTGGATTAATTTACGAAACATAGATGAATTCGCAAAACATATTAGATAATTTTACAAAACATATTATATGAATTCACAATATATATTATATGAATTCACAAAACATATTAGATGAATTTACAAAACATTAGACGAATTTATAAAACATAGATGAATTCACAAACATATAAGATGAATCTACAAAACATTAGATGAATTTATAAAACATAAATGAATTCACAAATATATAAGATGGATTTACAAAACATATTAGATGAATTCACAAAACATATTATATGAATTAACAAAACATATTAGATGAATTCACAAGGCATTAGATGAATTTATAAAACATAGATGAATTCACAAACATATAAGATGAATTTACAAAACATATTAGATGAATTCACAAAACATTAGATGAATTCACAAAACATTGGATCTTAGGTCTACTGACGTGAAACATGATTTATAGGGTATTCGTACCGGTGGCACGTATCCGATGTCTTTCTTAGCCGGTAAAAATAGCTGCTAAGGGGTCAAACTTATTAAATTAGAAGTCGACTTCATGTGTATTCTCTACATATGCACAAATGTACATCTATACGTTAACTGCGTTAATTTTTACAGATTTGATATCAGATATAATTAGATCTGATGAGAGAAATATCTCTAGAGAGCTAAGTGCTTTGGTTTCGATCTGAGCTGACGACACCCAAACTTTAGTTGTTTAAATATTTTATAAAAATCTTTTGAAATAACTACTGCATATTGGGTACAATATAATAATGCATAGAAATTAGCTCCATAATAATAAATACGAAACCTTTGTAAATTATCATATTTAATCGTATTCTGCAACTGGTCAGCTCCAGACAGTATGTATAGCCAGGTTTACAAATTTTTGTTTTATTAGCAAAGTAGATGTTTAATCCGATGACTGAGTAAGAGAAATAGAATATTTACTTTTAATTGACACAAAAAAATATTCACTTGCTCGTGATCATTTTTTGAGTAAAATAGGAATTAATCGATCGGCACACACGTGCTTTATGTACAGTTCTAGGAGACATTAACATTTTGTTATGTGTTTTTTAATTTCTATAATTTAGAATTAAAAATGTTCTAAATTATGGAAGGCAACGTACATGTGTCCGTATAAATTCAATTAGCACGCATGCAAATTTGGGCTTAATTAGAATCTTAATAATAACTGATAATAATAACAAAGATAATACAGAATAATTACGTAATGAATTTTATTATTTTTTGTATAATAAAAAATAGAGGGTTTTATCTGGTATATAAATAAAGTAATAATTTATTTCATTTTAAAAGATACAAAACTACTTTCCTTGGCAATGCCGGGTAGCCTTGCTAATTCGTAATAAAAATGAGTAAAGTGTTTTACCTACCTTAGACACGGATAAATTAACAGTCGATATTTCCGAGTAATATCTTGAATCCTGTAATGGAAAAAAGGGGGATAAATCAGTAAGTCCCCAGGAATACGTACTGAAGCTAACAGTATTTAATTGCGAAATAATTTCAGAAATTACATGAAGTGTGGGAAACGGTAAACTAATTTCTAATGAAGTATCATCGTTAAGATTTTTCAACAGGGATTCGTTAAAAATTTTGACTCAGTTGAGACATGGAAGGAGGAATGGAAAAACAATACTCCCAAAGGAGGGGACATCATTGAAGACCCAATTTTGCACCTCCCAGGTTTTGCTACAAATAGTAGGAAGAAATTGATAGCCGCACACCGGATCAGAACAAAAATAATAGGACTGCAATAAACAGACACAGGTGAAGACAAAGAGACTCGCCAATCTGCCCAAAGAGCAAGGAAGCCCCCTAGGACATATCCCACCTGATCCTATAATATCCAGTTGGGAAGAAGGCTATAGGACAGTCCATCTATCTGAAGACAATTTGTGAGACTAGCGTATGTATTATTATAGAATCAATCATCAATTGCTTATTATATATTACGACAAATAATTTGCCTAGTATACTAATTCGCAAAAAAAATGCTACAAAGACAAACCATGAAACACTACATGGAACCAAGAACACTGAAACCGCATATCTATAAGTTCTCTAACCCAACCCTACCCCCATTGCCACATCACCGCCCCCCCCACAAAAAAGAGCGAGATCAAGTAACCAAGTAGAGTCAAGGAGGAAGGAAAGACCGATTAAGTGATCAGACCTCAGCCGAATAAGTGCGAAGAGAACGGGGACCTTGGGGAGGCTTATTGCCACTCAAATCCCAGCAAAGACCATTAGCCGCTGCCAACGAGAAATCAATGGCAAACAGCTGTTGCGATAATGCAAATTCATTTGCAAATTTTATCGAAAGAGGTGGAGAGTACTGGAAACCTGGGGAGACTTGTTGTGATCCAGCTTCCAGGGAACACCACAGACTGTTTTTTGAAGAAAGCTTCTTGTGAGCCAATAATAATGATAATGTCGTTCATCAAATTCCGTCTATGTTTGTTTACAATATCACATCAGCTGATATTTGGGTTTGACGATCTTAAACGTAGTCTTTCTTGTCTTATAAATAAAAAAGGAGAATTTTTAGATGGGAATCTTTTATGTTACACCGGCCAATGTAACTTAAAATATTCCCCTGTAAAAATTCGTTATTTTTATCAATAAGAGAAGAAAGACTATTTATTTGTAAGATCGGATTTTTTCGATTTTCAATACTTATCGGATGAATTTCTGTACAAAGCATATCTAAGAACACTGCCAGACATATAAATTACCTTTGTGCGAAATTTGCGAAAGATACGCTCTGCCGTTTCGGAATCTATGAGAAACGAAACTCACACCCAAAGTGACTTTTATACAATAATAGAACAAACATACGCATTTAGCGGAAGATTTGAATTTTTTCACAATGGAGTCACCATTTATCAAGACCTAAAGGCCACTCGAGGATAAGATGAGTGAAAATTGGTCATTGAAACGGCAGTATAGTGATCGGTACTGCTGAAAATTGGATAGAGTTTGATTATTTAAGAGAACGGTTCAACAAGAACTTGTTTACATTGGACATAAAGAGGACAATGTTGCAGTCAGCTAGAAAGTAGGTCAACGGAACAGGGTTCCACAGGCGGGAAGTTCTAGGAAATAAACTTTGTGTAACGTTACACACCTATTTACACACGTGTTAACGTGTAGACACCGTCGCAAGGAACAGAAGACAAGTAATAACTCGACTCATTTTTTCCCCGTTGAAACGACGACATTTATTTCCGGATACATTTCGGAAAAAAACGTGATCGTGATCCACGTCTTCCTGACGTGATCCTGATCATAATTCTTTACATATGATCTTCTTTTTATAATCTTTTTTCTTTGCCGTAACGTCACTTCGCACAAGGCACGGTTATTTGCATATAGCTGCCATACGCGTGTCCGCCCTTTGATACATTTTTTTTAGGCACGGGGGTACTTACGTGAAGGTTGTACTAGAGCTTGTAGTTCGTCGGAGCATCTACCATTAAAATACTTGTAAAACAGGCAGAGGGATGCAATATTTCGTCGATGGGACAGCGGCTGAAGCCTAGCTTAAAATACGGTACACTCTTTTGAACCTTGTCTAAGAGGGGGAGACTAGTAGCAGATGTACCATCCTCTTATACAAGTAGAGGATTGAGCCAGGAGTGAGGTACATTTTGGAACAAGAGAGTGGGGAAAATTGTTGACAGTGATTTTAGCTAGGCGTGTGTATGTTGTGTATGTTGTGTATGTGTTTATAAAGTCGTATGAAACCTAAAATGTCTTCATTAATTAGATTTGCCGATTAGGAATTAATGAAAGAATGAAATTGTGAAAAAATGTACACAGTAATTTTTTTTTATTATTATTATTTTGTTTGTTTGTTTTACATTCTTTGTCAAGAATGGGGAGAAAAAAAAGAGTTGCTCTTGGATTTATGGAACAAACGTTTAGAATTGTTGATTTAAACAAAGCGAATGAAAACAATATGGTTTGTCCGTACGCAAGCACACATATAAATGAAAATTAATCGAGTGTATGACGTCTTCAAGCAGTCATGTGAGTTTTTTATGTGCACCTATCAAGGACAAAATGTACAACAATTAAAACTTTTTATAGGACTGGAACTGGAACATGTTTTACGTAGCTGATCTCTCTTCCCCCTCCTTTCTCTCTCTCTTTATATATATATATATATATATATATATATATATATATATATATATATATATATATATATATATAGTCATTCACATATAGTATTGTTTCGCTGTTTCACAGCTCATCAGTGCGGCTAAACAAGCAACTACCTCAAGCCAGGATCGAAGCCCGACCGCCCAAATGACAGTATATATATATATATATATATATATATATATATATATATATATATATATATATATATATATATATATATATATGAACAAATTACAAAGTATATATTCCAAACTCCATGATGTCGACCATCTTACAATTTATTCCTTTAAATTAAACAAGTGAAGCCTGCATGGTGAAGGAGGCATAAAAAATGACTAAGTTGAGACCCGCCCCCATTTAGTCCTAAAAGTCCTCAGGGGGCGTCAAATCCTGGTGAAAATGAACAAACGGTGCAGTTTTAGGCCTTAACATATGTAAATTTGAGTTTTGCATGATGAAAAAAAAGGCCATCATTTGCCCCCCCCCTCATTTAGCCCCTACAGACTCGAGATTTGACATAAGGGGTATTTAGATTTAGGAAAATCTTTCTAATCGGTTTTCGGCCAGAGATTTGGCTGTCAAGCGGTCAAAGTTCAAAGTTCAATGATTTGATCTTTGCAGACTCTACCAAACTCCTCCGCCAATTTTGGGTCTAAAAACTTGAAATTTTAGATGTAAGTTACCTGGACATGAGTCAAATGTTCTAATGTATATATACATGTGCACATAAAGTTATGAACAGTACATGGGCCCGAGCAAAGCCAGGCTGAACTGCTAGTGTATATATACATATATATATATATATGTGTGTGTGTGTGTGTGTGTGTGTGTGTGTGTGTGTGTGTGTGTGTGTGTGTGTGTGTGTGAGAGAGAGCGTGTTTGTCTTTGCGTATAAGTGTGTGTATCTAGTTCTGGCCAAAGCATTCTTCTATCTAGTATAAATATTTATTTAAGTGTGTGCGGATTGAACATCTTCTGTCATTATCATCGCGCAGATTATATTGAAACCATTAAAGTCTTTATCTTCTCATGTGACCATTTCCGGTTTCCAGTCGAGATTTCCTTCTGTTTTAATCAATTAAGATAAGCAAAATCATTTTGCCGCCCTTTTTCTCCTCTTTGTCTTCCCGCGTCTCCTCCCTTCCCCCCCCCCGTCTTTCCTGTCATTTTCTGATTCTCGCCAGATTATTTAACATTTCGGCCATCTTGTCTTGCAAGTATGTTCTTTTTTTACAATGCCATCGGCTCATGTAGCAATAATTACAGACATGCGGCTCGCTAGAATAATAATATATGAAAAAAATAAGCACACACCCTGCGTGTTGTTGATGAAGCATAAGAGCACCACATCCTTTTTTTTTTTAACTCCTTCCGGGTTCAAATACTGTGAGGGCTACTGTATCAATTTCACTAATATTATTGAAAAATCTACGAATCACTGTATTTCTCTTAAAAAACAAAGGGTAAATAGTAGCACAGATGAGATTATGAAGTTTTAGTAGGACAACTCATTTAAGAAAAAGAAAACTTTGAAATAAATCTAGGAAATTTGGGTCTGTACCGATTTGATGTTACGGTTATGATTTTTTGTGATGATGGTTGATTTGTCCGCAAGGACCAGTAGCACAGTGGATAAAGTGATTCGTTATATTCGGCTGTAAAAGTTCCATTCTTCTGAAGGTTTAAGCTTCAATCCTCAGTGCGGTCGACACCCAAAATACAGTTGTTGATTACTCAGGGCTTCTACCAAATCATGGCTGACGGAACGAGAGTTTGCTACCCTCCATCGATCAAAAGAGAGTCGCAAATCTGATAGGCCCTGAACTGGCATCTAAGCTTCAGCCTCTGTCCCATCGACGAAAGGTTGCATCCCTCTGCCTGTTCTACAAGTATTTTAATGGTGAATGCTCTGACGAACTGCAGACACTAATATCCCCACGACGTAGACACCCTCGACAAACCCGACAGGCAGCTTTATCCCACCCCCACACAGTAGAGATCCCTAGATGTAAAAGATCTTTCTACTCCAGTAGTTTCGTCCCCAGCACCGCTAGACTCTGGAATTCCATTCCAGGTCCCTGCTTCCCTAACTGTACTGACATGCAGAAGTTCAAGTGTAACGTGAACCGACATCTTGCTACCCAAATCTCAACATAGTGCCCCAGTAGTTGCTGCCCCTAATAGTAGCCCCCTACACGAAAGTGGCAATGTGCCTTGTTTGGGGGTGAAAATGTAACAAAAAAAAAAAAATTTTAATGAAGGTTTCTGTTCTAAATTCCTTCCAGATTCACGAGTTGCGCAGGAAGATTCCCGATCTCGACAGAAAGATTACCGAATTAGAACAGACATGTTCCCCGAGTTGAATAAAATGATTTATCGAGTTGGACAGAAAGATTCTCGTGTTGGACAAGATAAACCTGAAGAAGGTCGGAGATTACTCGAGTGAAATACACTCAAATTGAAAACAGTAGTCCAGAGAATACAAATAATACAAAACTAAGAAAGATAGATATAAAATCGCGAAGGAGGGAAAGAACGTAACAAAAAAACGTGATGCGTTAGCTGTTGCGCCCATCGCCAAACCGGAAGTGACGTAGGTCTAAATTAAGGCTAGACAATCGAAAAGAGGCTATGAGTTTCGAAAATATCGGCGAAAAAAGCGATCCCTCTCTGTAGAAAAGTGCATAGTTGCGGATGAAGAAATTAATGTTTTGGGTCAATTTTTCGATATTTTTCGTTCGAAAGATCGAGCTTCAAAAAGATACCGGTCTCGTGAAAATCCGTCGCCTCTGTCGAAAGTTTTGGCGAGGCATACATACATACATACATACATACATTTAAACAGATGAGATTTATATTATAGACGATTTATTCGATCTGGGGTGACAGTGGCTAAGTCGTTAACGCCACGGGCTGAATACCTGTGCGTATCAAGTTCGAATCCTGTTCGTTCCACAAAAACCCTTAATTAAATCCACACCTGACTTTGTGTATTGGAGGTAAATAACATAACGGTTTATTCGATTGATCTTAGAATGATTCCCTTTGTAAATGGGTAAAATTTTAATCTTTAGCTGCGATCTCGATTACCTATTTCCTGGACACTTTTTCTATTTATAACGTACGTACGAACACTACATGTCTTAGCGTATGATTATATAAATAATGAAAACGAATTTGTATGGTGCTTGTTTAGAATTAAGTATTTAGGTAAACAAAAATAAAATAAAACCTTATGATGCACCTACTTGTCACAGCTTGAAAGTATTATATTCCAAAAATCATAAAAATTGATCAAGTATTTTTTTTTGATTTAAGAAAATCAAATTTCACGATTCTTAGCGATTAAGTATTTTTAGCACCCGTTCATGAGCCCTTGCTTCTGCAGAGATTGTTAAAGGGGAGGTAACCAATGATGAATTTTAAATTTAATCAAATTTGGCGACTGGATTCTCTCGCATCGAGCAAGTCATGAAATGTATTTTTCTTAAATATTAAAAAAAAAAAGAAAGAAACTACTTGATGCTAAGATATTTTTGGTATTTTTAAGTATTTGTTAAGGTTAAATTCAAGTTTCGCGATATCTTTTTTTATTATTAAATTGTTAGGTGGAAGCACAGAATCGTTACAAAACACCCTCTCCATGTTAAGAATAGCTTTCGAAATAATAACGTTATTTCAGCGTGGTATAAAAAATACATAAGTACCAACTACTTGGTCAAATTACTTTATTTTTGGAATATGTCATTTTCCTTCCGTGGTTGGTACGTACATCATATAGAATTTTCTGCATTTTCTTTACTTAAAATTTGAATTATAAGTGCAATTCTAAATAAGAACCGTTTGTATATTTTTACACGGATTAAACTTGAAACAAAAACAAAAAATGCGAATAAAAAAAAACGAAACTACTTCTGATACACTCGAACATCATCTAAATGAATCCACGGAGAACATGTAGGCATTCGAAGTTAGAGTATCTGTGTGTTTGTTTGTTCTTGTGTGGGCGTCAGAAATCAATAGAAATCATTATTTGTCATATTTTAGTCATAAACTCGGTTACGGTTTCTTTCTAATCGCCATTTAATGTTTCGGGCGTTTCGATTTCTTCTCTAAGTGAATTTGCGTCAGACCGACTGTTGAACAGACCATACTACGAATTGAATTCCGGGATAAATCGGACGTTTATTGGCTATCGTTAAAAGACAATTAAAAGAACCTTTAAACAGACATAAAATATTTATCCGCTTCACAAAATATAGCCGATGTAATAAGGCATGATCACCAACAATCTTCTCTCTACATAAGCCTTAATAGATGTGTTTATGTGTGTGTTTCTCATAGAAGAGAGAGAGAGAGATGGAGAGATGGAGAGAGAGGGGAGAATATACATAATTATATGTCCCAGGAATGAAATGGATTCGTTTGAAGTAGCTGAATAATCTTGGCTATATCAATGATGAATTGCTGTTCTTAGTCGTAGCTGGCAATATACTTAAGCTTTAGGCTTCCAATGTATCTTTGGACATTTCTCTCTGGCGGCCATATCCGTCTGTATTTATAGCTTAACACAACTAACCATATTCTTGCGTGGAGGAACTTGTTGTATACATATTCATTACATGACAAATAACCTCAAAATGTATTCATATGTAAATTTTAGAGAGGAATACAATGGGAGTGGTCCTGGATCTCTAAGAGCATTCATACGAGGACTCTGGGGGCATAAAGTCTTTAATATCTCAGATATATCCTATTTTTATGAAATTAAAATCATATTTATAATTATTACTATGGAAGACAATGGAAGCGGTCACAGATCTCTTAGTGTATCTCTTAGGGGATTATGAGGTCATAACCCCATAAACCCATAAAATATATCCTAATTTTATTAAATTCAAATCATATTTACAAAATTTTATAAGGAGGAAAATGGAAGAAGTCACGAATCACTAAGTGCATCCTTAAATGGAATCTGTGGGCGTAATCACGTTAAAATCTCAAATATATTCAAGTTTCCTTAAATATAAATCATATGTAAGGAAATTTCTGTAAAATGTAATAGAAGGGGGACGAATCTTTGAGTGCCTCATCAGGGCAGAATCCTTTATATATATGTGTGTGTGTGTGTGTGTGTGTGTGTGTGTGTGTGTGTGTGTGTGTGTGTGTGTGTAAGAACAAGTAGTTAATAAAACATGTCAAACATATTTTGAAAAAGAGTTAAAAACATATTTAATTTTAAAAAGGACGCACAAAATAAGTGGATAGTGTCTTTAATCATCTATATTGGGAAATAAATGTTCAATTTCCGTTCAGTAAAACAAAAGTTATCATGAATTTTTTCTGGTGTTCAAAAAACGTAAGGAGGTGAGCGACGTTTTTTATGACTGACTTTTATTGCAACCACGTCGCTTCAGCGACTGCTGTTGCTACTAAATCACCGCTCTCACAAAAAGAGAAGCAACAAATGAAACAAAGAGAATGAGAGAATGAAAGGGAGATAATTGGGGGATTTTATTGAAAGCAGACGAGTACCTTACATTGTTATTACATATATGTTTATAGGGGGAAAAGATAAGACTGAAATTAAACAAAGAACAAGTGACTTTATTGGAAGCCTGGAAAAATCATGCATTACAATAGAAAAATGCGATATATATATACATATATATATATATATTATAGTAAAAAATAATTATGTCAGCCTCTTTAAGAAACTCATTTCTCATCATTGAGCACTTTCTATTGAATTAAGTCGGTCAATTTAGCTCTTATGCATAGATCATCGTATAACGATTAGATCACCATAACTGACCTAAAAGAACATTTAAAAATAAAATCTTTATATTAAACATTATTTCTCGCGGTTGATGGTAGCCAATTGGGTACAGTCTTTGCTAATCGAGCCAGAGATGGCTCGTTTGCCGGGTTCGAATTTATTGACTGGTGTTAATCGTGACACCCTGGACTGAAGATTCCCGAAAAGATGAAGCACCAGTGTTTGTATATATTTAATTATTATAGTATATATATATATATATATATATATATATATATATATATATATATATATATATATATATATAGCGTGTCAGGAGGCGATGAAAAAAATCCAAAAAAGTGCTCAATCGTGGATGTGAGAGCTGAAGATACAATATTTATTACGACACTATATATACATATTTCAAGCTCGTACCATTGGTTTCGTTACGCCGAATCAACCATAAGAGGTTAGGAAAAAAAAAACAGCGAAACCAATGGTACGACCTTGAAATATGTATATATAGTGTCGTAATAAATATTGTATATATATATATATATATATATATATATATATATATATATATATATATATATATATAAGACATTAGAAAGTTTTGTTTTTGTTTTGCTTTTTTTTATATATTCCAGGCCTTTCCGACTGTATTAGAGTTCGAAACAGGAGAACAGTGCCGAAAAAAAAAAACGAAATATGGTGTTATGTGCACAGTGAAATAATTGATAATCATCCTCATTAAATCATTAAAGCAACGTCTGTGTCTCCCCTTCTAGTAATAATGATAATACCAAAGCAAATGTATTCAGAGAAGACAACAAAACACCAAAACATTAAATAGCGATTCTAAAGACAGCACGGATATAAATGAGGAACGAGGATCGAAATACAGGGAGAGAGAGAGAGCACCAATGAGACCGCCACTAAAATGGCGCAGAGAGTACTGGAACTTTGATGTGACTTATTACTTTTGTTCCAGAGAAATCTAATGGCCGCTGCAAGTAAGAAATCAAGCATAAACGGTTGTTATGTTAATGTAAAATGATTTGCAACGATTATTGGAAGAGCTGGCGAGGGATGTAATTCTGTGGAGATTTATT
This sequence comes from Euprymna scolopes, assembly GCF_053919585.1. Classification (NCBI taxonomy): domain Eukaryota; kingdom Metazoa; phylum Mollusca; class Cephalopoda; order Sepiida; family Sepiolidae; genus Euprymna; species Euprymna scolopes. The sequence continues at coordinate 80,044,934 of NC_136518.1, read as the reverse complement.
GTCAATCAGATTCCTGGGAACACCATTAATGGCTGATAATTGCGTGTAATCACTCTTCATAAACAACAACAACAAAAATAATAAAAAAGAATGGGAAAGATTGGAATCAAAGGATGGCAGAGAAGATACAACAAATCTCAATAATGAAAACAACAGAAATATTAAGGAAAACCCTTGAATGTGGAAACCAACACCACACATGAATTTCACACACATTGGACACACAGAAACAGATACAGATGCAAAACACAAAGGAACATTATATGGAATCATAAAAACTGAAACTTTATAATTGTAAGATACCGCCCTTTTTTTTGTGAGTGTCACCATAAATGGGCACCACACCAAATAATGAGGGCCAAGAAGAATGCAAAGACCGAAGAAAAGAACGCACTAGTCAGACGTCCGCTAGATGAGTGCAAAGAGGACTGGGACCTTGAGAAGGTTTATTGCCACTCAAATTCCAGTGGAGACCAATAGCCGCTGCCAGCGACAAATCAATGGTGAGAGGCTGTTCCGATAACGCAAATTTATTTGCAAATGTTATCGAAGGAGGTGGAGAGTGCTGGAAATCTGGAGAGACTTGTTGTCACTCAGCTTCCAGGGAATACCACCGGTTTTCAATGGGAGATCTTTGATGACCTGTGTGGAAGCTCCTTGTGAGCCAATAATAATAATAATAATAATAATAATAATAATAATAATAATAATAATAATTTACTTCAGGAATTGGTCAAATGACATAAATGGTAAAAAATCTCACATAAACCATGTAGGAGACAACATCGCTAAAGATAGTAAAAAAAAACCCGATTTTAAGTATCAGCAGTCTAAATACCAAGTATGGAGCGTAGAGATTGGACCTTAGATTTTACTTCCAGCATCCTCCTAACTCTTATTTTGTTCTTTAGTCCTTACATTCCCTTATTTTGTTCTCACATTCCATGAACAATGTTTGTAACACTAGGCGAAAGATTTGCTCAGTCAGATTTGTTACTTTATTTTCGAGTTTACAATCATTTTTTGTTTTTGATAATCAAAAGTTGTCGCATTTTTATTTATGCATTTTTTATCTATTTATCATGAACCATCCTGAAACTCTGTACGCCTGTAGTTATACATCATATCTTTTCCCAGTCAAAAAAGTCTATAATTAAATGTGTGCAGACATTTAATTTTTCTATATATAAGGCATTTGGTTCATTTTAAGAAAGGACTTCCGGAGCTCTTAGCCTCACTCACGGAGCCACAGGGCTCCATGGAGCCAACTTTTGGAAACCCTGGTCCAAAGAAACTCTCAAAACATTAATACTAAAACTAATCCGGTCTGTGGTGGAACGAGGACAAAAATGGATGATCACATTCAATGCTGCCAAGATAAAGCTTTTTCTCTTTAATAACTACAAGAACCATTTCAAAACACTAATGACTAATGATACATTACTTGAAAGTAGCTCGTTCGAACTCTTCGGCTAAACGTCCACAGGAACATGAGTTGGAACAGATATATTGAGTGCATTGCCAAGGTTGTTGAAAAGAAGGTGGGCTCTCTCTCTCTCCCGTGCTAGAAAGCTATTTACGCCTGAAAGTATCCTGTCACTTTTACGAGGACACCATTCGTCCATGTATGGAATATTGCTGCCACATTTGGACTGTTTCATCTGCTACTTGTCTCTCCCTCTTCGACAGAGTTCAAAAGAGAGTCACCAACCAGATAGGTCCCGCACTATCAACTAGCCTTAAACATCTGTCCCATCGACGAAATGTTGCACCCCTGTGTTTGTTTTACAAGTACTTTAATGGTAAATGCTCCGACAAACTACAAGCTCTGATACCACCTTGACGTAAATATCCCGACAAACCCGAAAAGCAACAAAATCCCACCCTTACATCGTAAAAATCTTTAAATGTAAGAAAGCTGTCTACTCTAATATTTTCTTTCCTAGGACTGCTAGACTTTGGAAATCCCTTCCGGGTTCCTGTTTTCCCGACTGTTCTGACATGCGGAAGTTCAAGTGTAGTGCAAACAGACATCTTGCTGCTCAACTCCCCACATAGTTCTACTACAAATTATGTTTCAGAGAGTATAGCCCCCTACATCAAAGTAGCACTGTGCCTTGTTTGGGGTGAAAATGCAATTTTAAAAAATCGTACAAATGCCTTAACTAAAAATTGTGATGAAATGTTATTTGAAGAGTGATCCTCTAAAAGCCAATATAGACAACGGATGCCTCAAAGATGTAATGATGCCTTTTTGAATGAACAGATCCAAAAATTGTGATAAGAACGAATGAATGGTTATTTGCTATTGAAATTAAAGAACTATAAAAGGAAAATTGAGAAAGAAGAGTTTTATGAAGTTATGGAAATCAATAAACTAAGAGTGGTTAAGCAAGTTTCGCGGATGGAAGAGACGACTAAATCTGTAAACGAAAATAATGTAATTTACGACAATCAAACTCTTTCAACAAAGGCAATCATGAGATGACAAAAGGAAATATTGATATTTTCATATTGTTAGACGATAAGCTAAAAGCTAGCAATTCAGAACAGTTGCCGAACGTCCGATGTTTCAATGGGAAAACACTTAAATCTATCATTATATAAGTAAATGAGGTCTTGCCATTTTTCTTAGTAAATAATTTAGATCGGTGCAATAAAGTTATTAAAGCTGCTGTCAATACTGTGTCAACGCTACTTGGGATAGAAAAACAGAACAAAGAAGCAAATAAAAAGGGTGGGGGAAACATTTAAACAGACAAATAAAACAACTTAGAAATGTTTTAAGTAAAATATAAACTGCTGGAAATGGTAAACGCAAAAGGGTGTTTGTGAAAGGCTAATCCGTAAATTTGACAAACACTACAAAAGTTTCAAGTGTGTAACTGAAGAACAGAAAGAACGTATCACAGCTGAAACTGCAAAAGTTAAACGTTACAAAGTTAAACGTTACAAAGTTAAACGTTACTATTTAATCGAGCAGTATCGGCAGTACATTTTTTCCGAGAATAACCAGAAACTTCTTTGTAATTAACTAGAATAGGTTGAAGGGAGGAAAAACGTTATACTTGATGCTGATCGTGTATGATGCAGAATGGATTAGAAATATTGAAAGGGAGATGTACATAACGGCCACCGTTGAGATGCTGACAGTGAAGGTTGGAATGTAATTGAAACGGCATTAACCCTATGTGGGTTTAACGGGCTTTCTTCAAAGGAGGAAGTTCCATGGGAGTATGAAATTCACAAGCGATCCCCAGTTGCATGTATATCCCCTTTAGGAGGAGATGACGACGTTAGGTCTTTCCAACTCTTGCAGGGGGGTGTCAATGTCTGCCTACATACAGCGCTTGATATTCCTAAATTGACTACACATCTGGTACTGACCCGGCTCAATATTGCTTAACTTCCATGATCTAACGAGAACCGGTGTATCAACGTGATTATGCCGTATATGCAGGTCGAGGTTAAAAAGCTTTGAAATTGGAAAGATTCTTGACCTGATAAAGTTCAGGGATATCAGTTTAAAAAAAAACTTCCAGCTCTTCACTCATTTGCAACAATACGAAATGACCGACTAAGAGCTCCACAGGCTTGATCATGAAAGGTAAGACAAATAGGATAAAGCGACAAACTTTAGACCAATCACTTGCCTTTGTTATGTGGAAACTTTTCATGAGCATCTTGTTTGAACGTATCTATAGTCATTTCGATCAAAACAATTGGCTTCTTGGGAAACAAAAATAACACGTAACACTAGATATAAGTTTCTGATCAATAAAACGATCCTGAAAACGAGGATCTACTATTAACTTTGTCATGGGCTAGGTAATTAACTTTGTCATGAGCTAGGTAATTAACTTTGTCATGGGCTAGGAAATAACTTTGTCATGGGCCAGGTAAATTATAAGGGGCAGTTGACATGGTGCTCCGTTCATGGATACATAAATGCTTGGAAATTTTCGGAATAGCCTCCAACATTCGAACAGCTTTAAAAAATAGCATGAAGATTTGAGAAAGTAATTTAATTTTAGTAAATTTGCATGAGGCGAAGTGAAAAGGAAGAAAGGGATTTTCCATGGCGACAGTTTTTCCCTTTTTTTCTTTCTTTTTTTTTATTGTTTTTATTTTTTTGTCATCAGTTTGATTCTGACGACATATCTTTTACGGAATGCGAAAGCAGGATATAGAATTGTAAAGGGACTTCCTACAGTCAACCACCTACTATTCAAGGATGACCTTAATGTGTCTATAAGGAGTAAGAACCAACTTAATACTCTAATGAATACGGTCAGATTGTTTAGGAACGACATGCAGATAGGGTTTGGCATCAGCAAATGTGCTATTCTTGGAATAAAACGAGGTAAACTCATCCTCTCAACAGGTTTGTTGGTTGTTTTTGTTTTACGGCATATCAACCCTTTTCGGGTTATTTAATGCCGAATCCAAAGATTTTTAAGAAAAAAATTTTTAATAGAATATATTTGTTGTTTTCACGTCGGTTTCTATTTAACCCATAGTTGGGACCCTAACAGTAACTACCACTCCGGGTCAGAGTGGACCTGGGAGCAATGGTAATTAAAGGGTGGCTCCACACTCCCCAGAGCCCACAAACTGGGGCTCTCGCCACTAGATATTGTTTAATGTCATATCCAGGACTCCCATTGAGGGACTTTTACCCTGTGCAGGGGGGCAGTCGGCGTATTCTAATGCCTCACCCACAGGGCCCCTCTCAACAGGCCTTGAACTTCAAACTACAAATCTGATAAAGAATATTGATAGTGAGAGAGACTACAAATACTTGGGAATACTGTAAGTCGATAAGATTTAGAACATGGAAATAAAAAAACAGGTTACAGCCGATTACAACAGAAGGTAAAAGGTTTATTCTTAAATTGCACTTCCACAGTCGGAATACAATATATGTCATCAATGTCAGAGCAGTAGCTATCATTCGATATCATACGATATACCACTGGTATACTTGACTGGAATGTAAATAAATTAAAATGTTTACACACGAAAACACGTAAAATACTAACAATTTCTGGTGACTTTGCTAAGAAATGAGATGTAGATAGAATGTGTCTACCTAGAAAAAAAAAGGTGGGCGTGGCTTACGTAATGTTGAAGATATAATGAATATAAAGGAAGGAAGTGTAACGAAATGTATTTCTGAAAGTAATGAAGTTCTTCTTTATGAAGTGAAAAGGAGAAAAGATACCAGGATCTGGGTAAAAAAAAGAGTTAAAGGTTAAATAGTTGTTTTTGTTTTACGGCATATCAACCCTTTTTAGGTTATTTTATGCCGAATCCAAATATTTTGAAGAATTTTTTTTTTTAATAGAATATATTTGTTGTTTTTAAGTCGGTTTCTATTCAACCCATAGTTGGGACCCTAACAGGTACTACCACTCCCGGTCAGAGTGGACTTGGGAGCAATGGCAATTAAAGGGTGGCTCCACACTCCCTAAAGCCCGCAAGATGATGCCTCACCACTGGATATAGGTTAAGGTCATATCCAGGACCTTAAACGTTAAAAAAGAAAAGAGAGAAAAGTATTTTAGGAATACTCATTTTAAAGATAATAATTGGTCAAGAGGAATATTAAAAAATCTTCTGAGGGCACTTGATTTGCAATCCTGGCACAAGACACTTGCACAACGTACATTAAACAAAATTGGTGCAAAAAAAAACTGTTTATATCATTCTATGCTAGCTCAACATTGATATAAAAAATGGAGACAGGAAAAAGTTGATCAGGTCCTACACTGGAATATATGCAAACTCTATGAATTGGACCACAATGAGAAGTGGTATGAACATAAACAGATTTATAAGAAAAATGACAATGTCAAAGATTTTGGGATATGCGCTTACACCTTGAACATTGAAAACATGACTTAATTCTTATGAACAACAAGAAGAGAATTACCAGTCATATACAATGGAGGTAAAAACGGACAAACATATCCTAGCAGACCTGATAATTATGAACAATAAATAGGGAATCTAAATTTCAACGTCTTAGCTGTCCATAGGATGATGATCAAAAAAAAAAAAACAGATACATGCATCGTGTAAGCGATTTAAAAGGAACATTGAACATAAATAACACCATTATGATATCAATAATTGTTAGGGCCCAGGGAAATTGGAATCAAGGGGCGGATTGACACTATACGACGTACAGGATCAGATGAAAATAACTGAAATATTAACAAAAATCGTCGAGTACAGAAACCAACCCACCTAACCAAAAAGCACCGACCAAACACAAAGAAATTGTAATAGAAATAAAACATTACACGAACCCAAAAGATTTAAAATCGCGTAATCTATCCTTGCCTCTTCCTTACTCTGTTATACTAAACAGGGAAGTAGTCCCATGATAATGTATATCAGAGACTGAAAGCCCTCCGTAAGAATCCTGATTCATGGCTAAGGGCAGGTAAATGGAAGGAAAGAGTAATGCCGTTTGTAATTGTGATAGGAAGACGAGTTCTTGTTTCGAATATCTTACAAAAAACCCCAGACATTTGAGCTCAGTCAATATTCCTCCCATGAAATAACAATAGATTAGAGGAAGACTGTTTGGCAAGTATTAAAATGCAGTATCTATCCTAAAACTACAGTTCATCTGTACTATTGGCTATTATATATATATATATATATATATATATATATATATATATATATATATATATATATATATATATATATACTAACAAAAGTACCCGTCGTTGACTGGGTTCAAAAACAGCCTACAGAACATGGACTCTGATTTATGAAAGTATGATAGATTATGAAAAGGAAGCTTGTAAAGAGATAGTTTCGAATTTGGGGATATTAAAACCAAAGCAAAATATGATGAAAGTAAAAATAGAATAGATAAACCCCATACTTTATTATACCATACCTGTTCACACTGAAACAATTATCACAATATTTTGTGGATCTATATTAAAAAACCCTGTAAAACTTTGTGACATATTAAAATATATATAGAGAGAGAGAATTCTGTGGTTGTTTGTCGTTTTTATATGCGCATCTTCTATTGAGATTTTAGTTAGCCAATCAGCTTTCTAGTATCCACCGCGCCCTTCCTATCAGCCAATGAGAATGCATTTATCGGACAAAGGCCTATTTGACCTCTGGTTGACCTGTTCCTTTGTGTGTGCTCTATTTAGCCTTGATATTTAGTTTCTTGATCTGTTTTAAAACAAGGTTAGTGTTTTTTTTTGTGTTTTTTTTAACCAATAGCGTAGTTTACCACAATATTTGCGAATATGTTGATGACTACATACATATATATATATATATATATATATATATATATATATATATATATGTATATATACATATATATATATCTGTATATATATATGTATATATATTATATATATGTGTGTGCATATATATATATATATATATATATATATATATATATATATATATATATATGAAGAAGGAGATATAATGCATACTCTATTATGAACTATGAACACAGTTTATTTACAAACGAGAATAAAGACTAGAATGTCGATACAATGTTTTTTTTTTGTTTTTTTTTTTACAAGGGTGTCACCACTTATCAAGGCCCAGAGGCCACTCGAGGATAAGGGTTAATAGGTATACATTAGTCATTGTGATTTTATTATCGTGATGTCTTTTTAGTGTCGGTCCTTGACCACCGACTGATCACTGGACAAAATGAATATATTTGACCACCGACTGACCACTGGACAAAATGAACATACTTGACCACCGACTGACCATTGGACAAAATGAACATACTTGACCACCGACTGACCATTGGACAAAATGAACATACTTGACCGCTCCTTAAAGAAAAGTCGGTGTCAGTTTATTCCTCGCTGCTTTTCGACGCGTTCCTTCGCTTTACATTTAAGTGGAAATACAAAATTAAAGCAAGTAACAAAAAAAAAAGTGCAAAATTTAATAACAGGAAGTTGAAGACACGATCTATTTTGTTTTTATTTCAAGATGAAGTATTTTTATTGCGTCCTTGCATCGCCGTATGGCGCTCGGTTTGTTCGTTGGTCTGTCACGTTTAAGATTATAATATTATTTTCTTCTTTTAGACAGCCTATAAAATCGACTTAAAACTTCTGTCGTGCTGATATGTTTTGTTGTTTTATAAGCCCTTTTCATACGGAAGAGACATAACTAGTCCCTATTTACACACCAGCTCTACCAGGAGAAGGTATACAGTTATTTGCTTCCTCTCCTATTCAGAAGACAAACATTTTTATTAAAACATAAAAACGTGAATATCAGTCGGATGGAGGGGTCGCTAATTGTTTTTGTCGTTGTAACTCCGTTGTTCTTCTCCGTCTATTTTTTCTTCTTCTTCTTCTTCTTCTCATTATTATTATTATTATTATTATTATTATTATTATTATTGTTGTTGTTGTTATTATTGTTGTTATTATTATTATTATTATTATTATTATTATTATTACTATTATTATTATTGTTGTTATTATTGTTGTTATTATTATTATTATTATTATTATTATTATTATTATTATTCTCTTTCTCTTTTTACTCTGCATACCTAGTTCTTATTTACTTGCCTCCCCACGAGGACAGAATTAGACACCAGCTCCGATTTTAATGTGTAGATAATCCAGCTTCCTTTGAAACAACAATAAAAATTGTATCACTCTTGAAGAACTACTCCCAAACTGTAGTGCGCCGTGACGTAAAAATTTCCAGTTTGATATATAGGGGCGCGTTTAAAACTACTCCAAGCGATGCACCCTTTAAATGCCGGTTGATCATAATATTTTTTTTTAATTTTTCATTACTTTTTGATTGTGTTTGAACGATTATAGTCTAAAGTTAATTTCACAGAAGAACAAAAAAACGTGTGTGGAATAACCACGGGAAAATCTGATCGCAAATCTGAAAACCCCTAAAATTGACGTAAAAAATGCGTTATGAAAAAGATCGTGGTTAATTTTTTTTTTTTCTGGCAAGATAAATATAAGGTTTCTGGAATTATTTCCAAGTAAATTATAAAGTTAAAGTTTTAAGATAATGAATTAATAAAATAGAGGTATTTAACATTTTATAAACAAAGGCAATAATTATCCAAAACTGTTATAGCAACGAGATTTGTTTATCATGCCAAATAAAACATCATTTACATTTCCGAAAATGACGTCTGATGGTTGGAGGGAAAGGGTGCAAAATCGACTGTTTTTCTTTTTTTCAGATCCATGCATCTATACATACCTATAGTGAGCGTTTGTATAAATTTAACCATTTTTAATGTAATTATTTTTGCGTGTCCCTACTTTTAAATTAGTTTTTTTAATATCTTACATATAAAAATAACGCTAAAAGTGTAACCTTAAAAAAAGAGAAAATATTTTTTGCAATTATAATTTTTTTGTGTGAAAATATTAAACAAACGATGCTTAATTCAATGAAAATATTGTTAGTTCGAGAAATAAATTTTTCTTCCAGGTATGTCAATTTTGTAAATGTGGACTGTTGGGGACTTTTTTCATAATGTTTCTGATTTTTATTGTTACAATCTACGATGTTTTATTTTTATATAAAAAAAAGCAAAAATATATTTATTCATGTTTTTATTTTACTAGTAAAAAGTTTACTTTAGTTAAATGTATTTTGTTTAAACAAGATAATGCATTTCCACTAAGATCCAAATAAGAATAATGGATTCATTATATTTCGTGATCATTATTTGATATACAGGGTGGTCAAAAAGTCAGGTAACATATTACAGGTAGAAAAAACAATATGATCCATTATAATCTCTATTCGTTTAATATTATTTGTTTAAATATTTGAGTGTAATATATAAACTACCCCTCCTGATTTCTGGCTTTGGGGCTATGTAAAGGATAGCGTTTATGGCAAGAAGCCTGATACAATAGCGTCTTTAAAGTTATTTATTGAAGAGGAGATTGCGCGGATATCAGCTGACATGATTACATGTGTTACACAATCAGTGGTTAATCGCTTCCAGCGATTGATAGAGAGAAATGGACGACAATTAACAAAATAAACATATTTCATGTTTGTTTCATTTTATATTTCAATGTATGGTACTTAAATATACGTGTATTGCTAATATCGTTTTTCTTTAAAATGTTACCTGACTTTTTGACCACCCTGTAGACTGAAAATTTCATTAAAATTGGTTAATTTGCTGATTTTTAGTGAAGTAAAGGGTCATAATCTTTATACATGCATCCGCCATTCATTTTGCCTAGAAACTGATATAAAAACTTGAGCTCCCTACAGTTTTTCATCTCTTAGACGTATGTATTAATGAAGACTAAGGATGCATCTCTTGGAGTTGTTTTAAACGCGCCTTTATATATCAAACTGGAAATTTTTACGTCACGGCGCACTACAGACATCGCATAGGATTTCCAAATGGTCACCCATCTGGTACTGGCCAGGCTCATCGTTGCTTAACTTTGGTGACCTTCGCTGACCTTTGATACCATATTTATATATATATATATATGTGTATATATATATATATATATATATATATATATAGTAAGTTATGAAAATACATGGCAATTAAGCTACACAGAATATTCCGCGTGTCATTCTCGTGAGAATTCGTCAAGCTTCTGCGTAAGCACAACAGATTCTCACTAGTATGAAACGCGGAATATTTTGTGTAGCTTAATTGCCATATATATTTTTATAACTTACTACCTAGCTATACCTATGTATTGAGTACTGTTGAAGTACATACTGATAAATTTTATGCATAAAATTTTATCCTCGTATATAATTTATGTGATTAAATGAAGTAATCATAAATCTCTCTTTCTCTCTCTCGCAATATATATATATATATATATATATATATATATATATATATATAGTTACTAGAAATAATGGAAGATAATTGAAAAAATCCGATGATAGAAAGAACAGGCGATTATGACCCAAGTTAACACCTTACACCGCCTAACAACACTGTCCGCGGCCATTCATTTGCACTGACTGAGATTAGCAATAGTCCCAAAAAGTCTGGATGGTTGTACACAATCCTTCACGGCTACAAACAATTCATGTATGTGGATTTCGAACAACTTAAATGCTGTGTAACCATCGTACGCCGGTTATCGATATTATATATATATATAGTCATCTACATACGGTACTGTTTCGCTGTTTCACAGCTCATCAGTGCGGCTAGACAGGCAACTGCCTCAAGCTAGAATCGAAACACGACCGCCCAAATGACAGTCAATGATATATATATATATATATATATATATATATATATATATATATATATATATATATATATAAACATAAACACATAATTAATATTTAATAATAACCCCCCTCTCATTATATACATTCCTACTACTTTAAATTCCAACGTCCTCCCCCTTCTACTCCCCCTTCTTGTCTAACTCCCCTTCATCTGCTACGAATTTTTCCATTCTTATTTGGTATTAAAACTCAGTCCATCTATGAATTCTGACGAAGCTGGTCGGATATTTCCTCATCTTCTGAGGATATCTTCATAGCGGAAACAATATGTAAATTCATTCTGGACTCACAGCAATACATTTCCTATATACTGCTCTGGCTACACATTGAGCACTATAGTCCGGTTTTTCACCACTGATGAAATATATATATATATATTGGACTGTTGTTTTTCGTCGATTCGTACGTTGAGTTATTTAGAAAATTATGTGTAAATTTGTCAATATCATTTTCATCATTATCATGCACAGCATATGTGTGAGTCTAAAACAAACTTTTTATTTAAAAAATAAACAAACAAAAAAGAAGGAGGAAATAGATCAGGAAGGAAAATGGACAGAAACGGTCCTGCCGCTGTTCACTTACTATGTATGATTTTGGAAGGTTCTTTCATATGTATTTTACATGTATATGTGTGTGTACGTATGTATAGGAATATGTATGTATGTGCGTATTTGTGTGCCTCTACGTGATTATGGTTGCATGTGCGTGCAAATGCATGCGCATGTTGGCGTACATCTGTATGTACGCATGTGTTTATTGTCATGTGTATGTGGGGTGGAGAGGGCTCCCGTAAGCCGTTGTGAAGGCAACCCCTCTAGGAGAAGCAAATCTTAGATTAAAAAAAAAACATAAAGCGGGAGACCAGTACCCGCATTAAGCTGGTCTGCAGTTTGGCTTGTTGCTGGCTATCTTGCTCTTGCTTGTTGCTGGATATCAACATTTTGAACCGAGAGAGAGAGAGAGAGAGACATTTAGCTATCGTACAAAGCTAAAACTCTGTAACATCATCTGTGTATAGATACTCCCTCAGTCATGGAAAAGTTGTGATGCATGTAGGCCTGAAATGCTGGAAGCATGTAATAATTGATCTGCCATCATTATATGTATATATGTATGTATAAGTGTATGTATGTTCATGTACAGGTGTATGTATATGTGTATATGTATTTATATATGTATGTGTATGTATCTACGTATATACGTATATATATTGTTTGTATGTATGCGTATATATGCATGTGTGTATGTGCATATATGCATGTGTGTGTATGTGTATATATGCATGTGTGTATGTATGTATATGTATGCATGTATGTATGTATATGTATGCATGTATATGTGTATGTATGTGCATGTTTGTGTATGAGTGCATATTCATGTATGTGTATGTATATGTAGGTAAGTGTATGTATATATATGTGCATATGTGTACATATATGTATATGTGTGTATGTATTTGTATATGCGTGTGTGTATGCATATGTATGTATATGGCACAAACCTTAATAGACTTTTCATATCTATCTGCGTAAGTATACTTTCAGTTTGAAGAACTATGGTATAATAAAATTATGGGATGTTCGTTCGCGCCTGACCTCCATGGAATAGAAATATGTCACAAAGTTTAACAAGTTTTTTTTTATATAGATCCACAGAATATTGTGATAAGTGTTTCGGTGTAAACAGGTATGGTATAATAAATTATGGGGTTTATCTATTTTATTTTTACTTTCATCATATTTCGCTTTGGTGTTGATACCCCGAAATTCGAAGCTATCTTTTTACAACCCTTCCTTTTCATAACCTATAATGTCCGTGGATAATTGTATTTTATAACTATATGTTAATCCCTTATATGGGGATATCACATCGGGAAAGGAAAGAATCATTTTCATCTAGCATTTAGGTAAAATTCATCTCCATACAAATAGTCGAATACATTCGAGTATCGCAATTAAATGAAATAAGAAAAAACGCATGTATTAAAAACGTTATATTCTACAAGCAAGACTAAGTTCAACTAAGCTCCAACCTCTGTCCCATCGCAGCAATGTTGCATCTCTGTATCTGTTTTACAAATATTTTAATAGAATGTGCTCTGATGAACTCACTGTACTTGTGCCCCCCGGCCGTACATATCCTCGTTAAACCCGCTTAGCAATAAAATTACATCCCTTCACTCTTGATGTCCCTAAATGTCGGAAAGCTTTTTACTCTAATAGTTTCATCTCTTGGACATCTAGACTTTGGAATTCCCTTCCAGCTATCTGCTTCCCTGACTGTACTGATATGCAGAAGTTTAAATGTAACATAAACGAACATCTTGTTGATCTTTCCTAGGCATGACCCCAAATAGTAGCCCTTACGTCCAAGTGGTGATATGCCTTGTTAGACGTGAACGTGAGTAAAAAAAAAAAATAAAATAAATTAATAAATAAAATAATCTGAAATCAGAATAAAATTTTCCAATTTCTGCACTGATTCCGATACTCCAAAAGTTCCGACTTTCCTGATTCCCGATTCCGATTAATCGTCCCAACACTACTATTTATCAACGTTGAAACAAAGAGATAAGACGTATTATTATATTAGATTCCGTAATATTTTCACACGTTTGGATGAGGGGAATCATAGAAAAGTCCTTGCCACTTGTTTAGACATCGATTTTCAATTTAAAGATTTTTTTTATGATTGATCAGTTCTCAGTCGGATTTCCGTAACGGAAATCAAATTTAATGTATTTCTAATTTTCGATAAAAGAGTTCGATGATCGATTTTTTTGCGAAAAGTGAAGATCAAAATCACATTGTACAGCAATGGATTAATTTTCGTATAGTTTCGTCGGATTTCTTTTTCTTTCTTTCCTTTTATCTTGAATGTTCATTTATGTCCGCGACAAATTCGATTTTCTTCGGATATTGCTTTCATCGGACGCCCACACATTCAGCGCGAACGTGAACAAGAATGGACGATGCTAAGAAGCGGCTACTGAATATTCTAAAGTTCATTAGTACAAAGTTAGGCGTGACGGAGCAACTGTAGTATTATTCAAAAGTTCCACATGACAAACCAGTACAAGTACTATTAAAAATTTTTGTGTACAGACCAACCATAGTTCTATTCAAAAGTTTTGCGCGACAGACTAATGCTAGTACTATTCAAAAGACCAACGATAGCACTATTCTAAAGTTTAACATGATAGACTGACCGTCATACTATCCCAAGATTTTGCGTAAGTAACCAACGGTTTTATTATTCAAAATTCAGCGTGATACACCAACGATAGTTCTATTTCAAAGTTCAATTTGACAAACCAACGTTAATACTATTACAAAGTTTTGCACGACAGACCAACATCAGTGCGAGTACTGATCCAATGTTCAGCGTGATGAACTGACACAAGTATATCTTCTAAAGTTAATCGTAAGTTAAACGCCTTGATTTCGATTCTCGAAGATGACACACGAGTCACTTTTTTAAAATCATTACTATATATTGGGATCCAAAATAAAATAATAATAAATACGAAATCTGCGTTGATCAAAATATCATATTTAAGCGTATTTCACGACCGGGCAATGACGGGCGGCTTGCTAGTTCATTATATAGTTTTGAAGTAGAGTTGTCATTTAACTTTTTAATTAGATATATATTCATATGGCTATATGCAAATTCATATGGCTACATGCAAATACCGAATCATGAGCGAAATGACATTACGGTAAGAAAAAACTATGAAAAAAAAGTGAGTATGTTCAAGAAGACAATCACGTTAGAGATGTGGATGACGTGCGAGAACACGATCACAGTCGTACCGAGAATTCATGCTTGGCGGAAGAGTGAGAAAATATATGTTATTGTACAACAAATAAAACGAGTTGAAGTTTTTTCTATTCTTTGCGAGTGAGGCTACAGCGTGTTGGGTAACGTTACACATTGGCGTTCTTGTTTTCTAATATACGTGTCTCAGAGTTTGTCTAATCACGGTGGAAAATATGCCTAGCATTTAGATGGTATTTATTTCTCTTCCAATGATGATTCCCGGGAAAGGCTAAAATGTGAGAAATGTGACATAAGGTCGGAAAGTACGAGGTGAACAGCCAGCGACCTCGAGAAGGAGCACTCTGACCCGCAAAAAAAAAGAAGAAATCATGACCAACCCTGTCGGAATTTCTCGGCTGGGGCGCGTAGGGTAATTAGCAATGAACTAACCGTATTCTCTAGGCGAGAAATCCACCCGGTAGGGTGAACCCCCTAGAACTGCACAGAACTAACATTATACTGAAATCATCAGGAAATTCTCAATCTTTACTTCATCATTAATTTTCCCATTGATGTATTTTTTATTTACTGCCATACAAAAAATTCATAGTCATTATAAAGCGACAAAAAAGCATCACAAAAAACAAAAAAGCAGCATAAAAAAAGCATCACAAAAGCAAAAAAGCATCATAAAAAAACAAAAAAGCATCATAAAAAACAAAAAAGCATCATAAAAACAAAAAAGCATCACATAAAAAACATCATAAAAAACAAAAAAGCATCATAAAAAACAAAAAAGCATCACATAAAACAAAAAAAGCATCATAAGAAACAAAAAAAAAGCATAAAAAAGCAACAAAAAAAAATATCATAAAAAACAAGAAGATCAAAAAGGACCATTTTATTGTTTAGGACTTTTTATTTTGTATAAAAATAGCTTTATTATATATTCGTTTCACAAAAATCAAACGTTTTCTAAATAGAAAATTATTAATTTGTATTATGTTTCTTAGACATGAAACAATTTGAAAAGAAATAACTATTTTTAAATTATAAAGTACAAAAATTATTTGCTATAATTGTGGACGACCTAATCACAAGTGTTTCCAATGTAGATACAGGGCTCAAAATGGCGACTCCATTAAAAATGTGGAGAGCTCTGTTAGTGAACATACATTTTTATTTTCGTGTACGTTTAAATAATATTAATTTTCTTGTCGATTGTGGGGCCACAGCACATGTGATTACAAAAGAATCTGATTTTATCAATTTTTACCCTAACTTTAAGCCACAAAATCATTTTGTAGAACTAGCTAACGGGAGTCGATGAAATGATATTGTTTTGAAAAGAGGCGATGCTAAAATCTCGCTAAGGAACAATAAAGGCGAACTATGTTTCTGTATTCTAGAAAACGCTCTTCTAATCCCAAAATTTAAAAAAAAATATATTTTCTGTACAAGCTGCCACAAAACAAGGTGCAAGTATAAACTTTAGCCCCAATAAATCAAAACTGGTATACTCGAATGGAACTGTATTCGACATTAAAGAAAATGGAAGACTATATTATTTAAATAGCGTAGTCACATCGAAAACCGCCTTTCATGATCTACAGACATGACATAAAATTCTCGGACACTGCAATATACCTGATATCAAAAAGTTGCCGACTGTAGTTGATAGAATGAAAATACAAACATCAAAAAACTTCAACTGCGACGTCTGTACGCAAGGGAAAATGACAAACTATCAAAGCAATATATCAGACAAGAAGGCCAAAAAAATCCTATCAATGGTACATTGTGACTTGAATGGTCCCGTGGAACCGATGGCTAAAGAACATTATAGATATATGTTGAATTTCGTAGATGACACTTCAGGTTTAATAATGGTTTATTTTTTTAAGAACAAATCTGATACCCTGCTAGCAACTAAAAACATTTAGCCGACATGGCCCCCTACCGTGAAGTCAAGTGTATTCACCAATAAAGACTTTGAAATTTTACTAATAAACCATCATATCAAGCATGAAAACTCAGCTCCTAGATCGCCACATCAAAATGGGACTGCTGAAAGAGCGTTGCGGACACTTTTTGAAATGGCAAAATGCCTACTCATTGAATCAAAACTCCCAAAAAAACTCTGAACGTACGCACTTATGGCAGCAGCCTATATACGCAACAGGTGTTTTAACAAAACACTATCTAAAACTCCATATGAATCTTTCTGTGGTAAAAAAAAAAAAATTTAAGCAAAATACATATATTTGGCTCAACTTGCTTCGCATATACAGATAAAAAGAGTAAATTGAATATTAAAGCCGACAGAGGAATATTTCTTGGATACGATAAAAACAGTCCAGCCAATTTAGTATTTTTTCCAGAAAAAAATAAAATAAAATCCGATATGTAAATTTCACCGACACATTTAATTTTAAAGACGAAAACCCATCATATGAAGAGGATGTAATTATATATTTCCTCAAATTATTAAAACAAACGAAGACAATAAAAATGACGGAGACAAGAGTATCCATGATGATGATGATGATGATGATGATGATGATGATGATGAAGGCGAAAGATATCCCAAAAAGAAATAGAAGGCGACCCGATTTTATGTGGTCGACAATATAAAAGATTATCAAATCGACTATTGCTATTCAATGGAAAATGCGCCAAAATGCTTTAACGAAGCAATTAATTCAGAACGGTAGGGAACATTGTGGTGAATGGAAAATTGCCATGAAAAAAGAAATAGATGCCTTAACCGAAAATGATACCTATACGGTAATGCCTCTCCCAAAAGATAAACATGTTATTTCTACAAGATGGGTCTTTACAAAAATGACTACAGCATCAGGCGTAGAACAGTACAAAGCTAGATTTGTTGCTAAAGAGTACTCTCAGATTTACGGTGTAGAATATTTTCTACGTTTTTACCGACCAGAAATCAGAATTTTACTGAAATCGCATCGCAATATGACCTAAACATCCATCAAATGGACGTTAAAAAAATGCTTATTTGAATGCCACAATAGACTGTGAAATTTATATTACCCCTCCAGAGGGATTTATAATGAAAAATAAAAATAGCGTGTGGCGACTTAACAAGTCATTATATGGTCTAAAGCAGAGTGCTCAGTGTTGGAACACAGTATTTCATGATTATATTATTAAACAACAATTCAGACAACGCGCTGTAGACCCCTGTTTATATACCCAACACAAAGACGATAAACTACTGATTTTGGTTTTGTGGGTCGATGATATTTTAATCGCATCAAATTGTGACATAATGTTAACCGATTTTAAGAACAAATTAAGTAAAAGATTCAAAATGACCGATCTTGGCAAAATATCCTGGTTTCTGGGGATAGAATTTACTCAAAGCAAAGGACTTGTTACGATGAATCAATCGAGATACATCAACAAAATACTATTAAAATTTTGAATGGGACAGTGTAAGAAACGCTCTACACCGGTCGAAAATGATACTAATAAAAATATACACACAGAATCTGAAATAATAAATGATAAACAATACCGCGAAATTATAGGTAGTCTTATATATTTAATGACTGCGACCAGCCCCGACATATGCTATACAGTAACAAAACTGTCACAAAAATTATCACGCCGACAATGAAGGATTTAAACAGAGCTAAACAAGTCCTGCGTTATTTAAAAGGAACTAAAGAACAGAAGTTAGTATTTAGAAAATCAAAAAATCCCCTAAAATTAGAAGGTTTTTTTTTCGGATTCAGACCGGGGAAACGATCAAAAAAGTATATTTTGATATTGTTTCAGACTCTCAGAAAATGGGTCTATTATTTCATGGAAATCTAAAAGCAACAGATTGTATATCTCTCTACGTGTGAAGCAGAATTTATCGCGATCACACACACGACACAGGAAGCACTCTACCTGAAACATATCCTAAAGGCTATTTTAGAGCCAGAATTAACTAAAAGCCCCGTAGTAATTAATTGTGATAATCAAGCCAGTATAGTCTTAGCACAGAACACGATAATCAACCAAAGATCTAAGCATATAGATATAAAATACCATTTCATAAAAACGAGGTGAAAAAGGAATCCATTATTTTGAATTACATATCATCAGAACAAAATATCGCTGATGTATTCACGACACCCGCAACAAGAATAAAGTTAAAGCGTTTTTTCTCAAAACTTGTTGGGGGATTCGACTGAATAATTTTTTTTTCACGGCCCTGTATGTATATAAATTTCTATATATAAAAATAGTCCTGGACAAGACGTTCAACTGTATCCATTTTGTTTGTATTAACACTTTAATTTACTAATGCGTAACTAATACTTTTACTGAAATAAAAAAAGTAAAATTTTTAAAACCTCTTCTTTGTAATTTTCGTTTTCGACAAATATTTTCGCATGCTTATTTTAAGGCGCGCATAAATTACAATTGACTTTTATTTATTTTTATTTTTTTTGCACATTAGTTTTCTTATTTTTCAAAAATGTCCTATATTTTTTGCATTGTTTTAATAACAAAAACAAAAAACAAAAAACTCTCTTTAAACGAGTATATATTGCATGTATGTTTATTTTATGTATATTTATTTATATGTATATATGTATGCGTTTTTACTTTCTCTTTTTTTACAATACTGCCTAATCGAATTTAAGAAATTGCTTCTTTTTCACGTACCAACCCTTTCTAAGGTAAAAATACCTTCCATTTCTTTTATTTCTCTTCTCTGTACACATATATCTGTTTTGACATTTGACCACAATTAAAAATGGCGTCTTTTTACATGCTAAAATTCTAAGATCCAAATGATTTCTAATTTTTGTTCATGTATATATGAATATAAAAATATATCTTTATTTTTGAGCAGAACGAGCACGAGGGACTTCCCCATTATAAAATATAGGGGGGATGTTACAATATTTTGGAAATATAATGGGGTACAGAATTTATTTGCTGCCCACATCAGCAATATTTGGAACAAGGCCGGGAAAGTGGGGATCCAGCAGGCTCCCCTAAAGGAGGGGAACTTCTGCAATTGCAAAAATTGATTGAGTAACCCCGTCGGCATTACCCAGGTGGTGTACCTCAGTCCGACAGGTGCTGGGCCGGTTCCCGGACCCTCACCTGTCGGGCTGAGTGTCAAGAACGGATCCTCGACGAGTACTCTACCCTGTCTCCCTGCAGCCGAAGCCGCTTGGAGACACGTCCCATTACACCGAAATATACTGGGTTAGTTATTTAATTACCGCCCACATCGGCAATATTTGGCACAAGACCGGAAAGTGGGAACCCCGCAGGCTCCCCTAAAGGAGGGGCACTCCTGCAATTTTAAAAATTGACTGAGTAACCCCGTCGGCATTCCCCGGTCGGGGCGCCTCAGGCAGTCAGCAATAAACTTGCCCCACCAGAAAGCCCGGTGACAAGGCCTGGGAGGGTGGACCTCCTAGGTATTATATACCTATATAGGCGGCATACCTCAGTCCAACAGGTGCTGGGCCGGTTCCCGGCCCCTCACCTGTTGGGCTGAGTGTCAAGTGACGAATCCTTGACTTGTACTACCCTGTCTCCCTGCAGCCGAAGCCGTTAGGAGACACATCCCATCATACCGAAATATACTGGGGTATTTATTTAAATGCTGCCCACATCAGCATTATTTGGCACAAGGCCTGGAAAGTGGGATACCCACAGGCTCCCCTAAAGGAGGGGCACTCCTGCAATTCTAAAAATTGCCTGAGTAACCCCGTCGGCATTCCCCGGTCGGGGCGCCTCAGGCAGCAAGCAATAAACTTGCCCCACTGGAAAGCCCAGTGGCAAGGCCTGGGAGGGTGGACCTCCTAGGTATTACCCAGGCGGTGTACCTCAGTCCAACAGGTGCTGGGCCGGTTCCCGGCCCCTCACCTGTTGGGCTGAGTGTCAAGTGACGAATCCTTGACTTGTACTACCCTGTCTCCATGCAGCCGAAGCCGTTAGGAGACACATCCCATCATACCGAAATATACTGGGGTATGATCCCACACAGTCGGGCGATTCTATTTATAAATGATGCTGCTAAGAACTGACGAATCGAATTAATTCACGTTCTGCTACCAACCAATTAGAAACCAGATTTGCTCCATAAATATTAAACCTTTTCTGTAACAATTTCGCATATTTTTCCCCGTCTCGGTACGGTAACAATCTTTTGCTTTGTCTACTGCAAACCAGTCACCTCTCAAGACTTGTGTGGAACAACGAACCATCGGAAACTGTTCTGAAACTAAAAATGGCTTACACTTCTAGAATCAAGTACTTCAATTATTAGCCCCGACTCCCCCTTTCTCTCTCTCTCTCTCTCTCTCTCTCTCTATATATATATATATATATATATATATATATATATATATATATATATATATATATATATATTACCCCCCTAGGGGTAAATTTACACCTGGTTCGGAACCTCTAGTCTAGATTTTGTTGATTTCGGTGCCGAGCGGCGTAGAGTTTAGAACAATTTAAAATGCCTGTAGAAAAATGCCTAGAAACATTGAAGGCACCTCGTGTAGTTAGATTACCGGTCGTGGCTTTAACGCAGCCGAAAGCGTGGATTTTAGCATGTTGATATATAGAAAAGAAGGGCGAGCAATCGGCATATTAAAAACTTCAACTGTTGGACATTTTCATTGTAGAGCGGCTTTATTTGATGTCAGTCACGTAATTGCATTGCATTGTTATAAACTATTCGTTATAAACTTGTCTAGTGTTACACATATTTCGATGTTTTTTTTTCCAATTTATATGAGACTTTTACATTCATACATGACCAAAGAGGGTGGATGGTGTTATCTGTATGTGTGTGTGTATATATATATATATATATATATATATATGGGGGGGGTGTACACACTACATATATGTGTGTGTGTGTGTGTGTGTGTGTGTGTGTGTGTGTGTGTGTGTGTGTGTGTGTGTGTGTGTGTGTGTGTGTGTTAATGCAGCAAATCGTTATCGAAGCTTAAATACGACGGGGTTTCCTTTTTTCTTAACTTTTCTGGCAATTTTCTTGACTTGGCGAGCAATTCTTTTAGTATCTGTTCGTAAATGCTGTATTAGGAAAACCAAGTAATCTAGTGCCGACCATTATATTCGTTGACGATATGTAAAGTCCAATGTGCATGCTGATAAACCAGACACAATAGACCACTCAGAAGACAATGTTGGACGCGTTGTATCCAAAATACAGCCTAATTTGATGAGCAGAGTTTGTGTAAATTGTGCCTCTAGATTATGCCGTATACATGCGAGTCGCGGGAAGAGGAGCATATGCTGGAAAATATATTTAAATTATAATTGTCAAAAATTAATCTTTGGAATAAACCACATATTTGTGTTATAAAATATTTTTCTATGATTTATCTATTATTATACTAAAAGTCAGAATTTGTTTGTCACCTTTTTAAATTTTTACGCCATGACCTCATTTCTTGAAAACGTTTCAAACTTAACTTGTTTTGGTTTCGATTCTAGCTGATGGCACCCAAGTCATCATTTTTTAAACTTTTGAAATCACTACAATATATTAGGTACAATATAATAATCAATAAAATAGTGGCTCTATCATAATAAATCCGAAATCTGCATGAATTAAAGCATATTTAAGCGTATTTTACGACAGGATCACGCCGAAGGGACACTACTATATATTGGGAACATTATAATAATGAACAGAGAGTTGGCTCTATAATAACAAATACGAAATTTGAATACATTAAAATATCATATTAAAGTTTATCTCACGACCGGGAAACACCGGGTGCCTTTCTAGTTTTAATTTAAAGTTCGCCTTCACTAAAAAAAGAATATTGTTTATGTATGATATATGTGTTAAGTTTTGTGAATGTCGACTCTAGTCTGAATTGATCATTGTTGAATGCTTGGAAGTGAAGTTTAAATCTATATAATTATAAAACGCAAATGACCTTGTAACGAGTAATGTAACACACTTTCCGGTTTACGACATCCGGTTGCGCATGCGCGCATAAACATTAACCCATAACAACGTAAACAAATAAACACAAATCGCTTCTTTTGTAGATTTTGACCTGCACACTGGAATATTAACGTTATTATTTCGAAATTATTATTTAACATAGGAAGAGTGGGGGTGTTTTGCAACTATTCTTTATTACAACTATACTGTGGCTATTTTCTTACAACTAAACAACTTTAACCCGTTTACAAACATAAGAACAATTGTAGTAAAGTCAAGACTATTACTACTACTACTACTACTACTACTACTACTACTCTCTATCCGTCCATTTTCCTTCCTTCTTTTTTTATTTTTTATTTACATTTCTAGATACAAAATAGTTGTGTGAGAACGGTTGGCACATTTACTAATCTGTTTCAATATTAGTTTTATTTTATTTATGAAGGCTTTATTTTTTTGCTTCAGGTTTTATTACTTTATTTTTTTTTTTTGAGATTTTAAGTTTCTATAACTTGGTTGAAGGATTCCAATATGGGTTTTTCATTCTCATATTTCTCATCGGTAGGTTCATGCGCGTTTTTGCTGCTAAATGAACTTCGTCGGCGTTCGATTTGTAGGAAAATCTTGTTTAATTTTCGATTTTTGAGCGATTATTCGGAAAAATAGGTAACTTTACACGAATAGGGAGGATTTTTTTCATGCTTGAGTAATCCGTCCGTGATTTTTCATTTTAATATACTTTCATAGAAATTTTTCTGTTATGTAAAAAAAAAAAAAACTATTTTCTTTACGTTACAAGTGTCACGCTCATACATGAATTCCATAGCTAATATAACATACTGACCCAACGGGTCACGGGTAGTCTAGTAAGAAATAAAATGAAAGTGAATAAACGCATCCAAAATGCAAGAGAGTTGTATGCTCAGTCCGTCAAGTCCAAAGTAGCTTAGCAGCGGCTTGGTTCCCACTAGTTTTGGCAAATAAGAAACAGAATCCTGAACAGAAGCGTGTGCTCTATCCCAACTACCATCAATGGACCCGAGGTAATCTCGTCAGCATCAGACAAAGCCAAACTCTTTGCCAAGAACTTTGCAGCTAATTCTACCCCTTGCGACCAAGGCCACCAACCCCCAATATTTCCTTCTGTGTCAGAAAAAATGCTATGTGATATACATATATCTGTACGTGATGTTGCCAAGCTAATCAAAAACCTTGATTCCAGTAAAGCAACCGGCCCTGGCGGTATTCCAATTATAGTACTCAAAAAACTTCAACCAGAACTAGCGCCCATACAAAACTGTTTAAAAGTTGTCTTAAGGAGAATAGCTTCCCATCACCCTGGAAAATCTCATCAGTATGCCCTGTATTTAAGAATTCAGATGATCGCTCATCCCCCTCTTAGTATAGGCTAATAAGTCTCCTGTGCATCATGAGTAAGTTGCTGGAATCTGTGTTAAATACAGAAGTAATCAACCATCTCAACAAAAATAACTTTCTTAGTGACACACAATATGGTTTCCGTTCTACAGCAGATGTGCTTACAGTTATATCTCATAGGATTAGCAATTCTCTCGACGTAGGCAACCTTTAAGGCCTTTGATAGAGTATGGCATAAAGGTTTACTTCACAATATCTCTAGCTATGGTATAGCTGGAAATGTCTTCTCAATTATTAAATCATTTCTTTCTGATAGGTTCATAAGAATAGTAGTTGAGTGACAAAAATCAGAAGCTCATAGTATTAATGCTGGAGTCCCTCAGGGGTCCATCCTGGGCCCAACTCTTTTCCTGATCTACATTAATGATCTTCCAAATCACATCCTTACATCATTTGTAGACATTTATGCTGATGGCACTACCATTTATGGTAGCACATCTAAGACAGTAAACGACCAAGTTCTCTCCGATTCTCTCTCCTCTGACCTTGAGCACGTGGTACAATGGGGAAAGGAGTGAGTGGTTACTTTTAATGCATCTAAAACCAAGCTTCTCTCTTTACATCATCAACATTCTGATCCACATCTGGCATCAATTGAAATAAATGGCTCTCGTCTTCAGGAGGCCTAAAGTTTTGACAAGCTTCTGGGCTTGACCATTACTCCTGATATTAAATGGAACACGTTCATCAAATCTGTTGCCAAGGCCGCTGGAAAAATGGTGGGATCTTTCTATCGATCCAGTAGTTATCTTACTGCTGATGCAATTATCTATCTATATAAGAGCCAGGTACGTCTAAGGATGGAATAATGTTGCCACATTTGGAGCTGCTAGAAAGGACTTGTCCTGCCTTGATAGAGTTCAAAATAGACTTCGTAGCCTCGTAGGAGATGTCCTTTTCTCTTCCCTGCAACCTCTATCTCACAGAAGAGATGTTGCGAGTTTGTCTCTGATGTATCGTTATTTTCATGCAAAGTGTTCGACTGAGCTTCAATCTATGGTCCCCCCTCGACAAATTTTCACAATAAACACTCGTCTAGCTGAAAACACTATCAATAATTCCCTCCACTCTTTATCTGTGCCTAAACCTAAACGTAGATTCCATGAACAAAGCTTCTTTCTTAGAACCGCACGCCTGTGGAATTGTCTTCCGTTTTCCTGCTTTCCGGCTGACTGCAATATGGTTGTCTTCAAGTCTAACGTAAACAAGTTCTTGATTAGCTGTTCCATATAAGTTAACAAATTTACCGTATTTCCATTACTAATGATTACTATATTGTCCAATTTCTACTGTACACTCTTTAACCCTTATCCTCGAGTGGCCTCTTGGCCTTGATAATGTGGTGATACCTATGTAAAAAAAAGCAACTGTTCAAAAGCTTTTGCGAACATAAGACAGAACATTTATTTCATCATTCCAATAATTTGTCGCCAAGAGAAACTGCAGCAGAAGAGAATTGCCGGTTCCCAAAAAGCTAAGTGGTTAACTACGCGGGCTTGCAAAGTGGCTGTACCAAGTTCGAGCTATAGAAACACTTTTATTTCGGGTGTTGGCAACCCTGGCGTTGCCCAACCCGTAAGTACCCGATGTCTTTCTATAAAGAATTCCAGCTCGAAATATATCGAGGAAACGAATGCCAAAAAAATCATCTGATTCTTTGGAGCGGCAAGCAGCAAATGATGGCTCAGTCGTTAAGGACGCAGACTGACAACTTAGGTGTGCTCAGTTCGAACCCAGTTCCTTAAACACTTTCACAACTTCCCCGTGGTCTCTCCCGTAAATACCTAACATCCTTCTAGAAGAATTCTTTATAGAAAGATATCGGGGAAACGAATGCCAACAATAATCATCATCATGAATGATACGCAACAACAACAACAACAATAGCAACAAGAGAAGCAATAACAGTTCTCTTCCGGAAGACATGCTTTTTGTTAAATGAAACACGATAGAGACACTGGAAAAGAAATTCCTTTCAATGTTGAACAAAAGATAACCTTTTGATTGGAGGGCATTGCGTGACGTCATTAGGTTCAAACTACATATTCGATTTGTCAAAATTTTTGAACATGTCAGGATTCATTATAGATAGGTTGAAGGTGCGAAAACCTATGTTGCAATTAATTGTGTCCAAGGGCGATTGTTTTAATTAGATGTGAATAGCTTTCAAGATTGTCAATCTGCTGATACGTGAAGATTTGCTAAGAATGTTAATATCGTACAGTACAAGAACATGAATATCTCCTGATATTATAAACTTCCGCTTGACAACGTAAGGGTGAGCCAAATATTATGTAGACCTTTTCTCCATGTATTATTTGGATTATTCCAACTACAGTTTCCACTTCTCTCAATGTTCCGGTCACTATAATCTCCAGCCTTTTTCAGGTGTATTTTGACGAAGTAGGGAATGTTTTAGTCAAACTCGGGAATCTTTATGGAATTCTGAACAATTCTGTATTCAACCAATATGAGTGGCTTACTCTCGTTCCGTCAGCCATGACAGGTTAGAAGTCTTAAGCAATTTATAATTGTATGTTTAGTATCGCCCGAACTAAGGATTGAAACTTCAATATCCAAAAGACTGTCACTTAGCACTGATTATAACGTATAACCTATATCCGTTACGCCACAGGTCTTTGCGGATAGTAAGTTACTCCCGTGGATTAAATAAAGGGTTCGGTTCAGAGTTACGTACAGAATCCCGTGTTCTAAAGAAAGCCTGCCGCGTTCGGCAAAAGGTTATATCGATCGAAACGTTGTGAGAATGAAAGTTTCGTATAATTATCTAAATATTCCAAATAATCGAACTGATCGAAACTTGCAGTTCTGATTTTTTTTTTTTTTTTTAGATGAGGTGTGAATGTTTGTATCATTGTGATTAAACGGACAATTGTTCTCATCTTGAGTGTTATCTGCACAACGTTTCGGTCGATGCAACCTTCCAGCTTCCTCAGGTGTAAAAGCTTATTTTTGCCTTTTGTTAGGGAGGGGGGGGTCAAGAAAAAGGGGAAAAGTTAGCCCTGAATTCTGTTTCGAATTTTTCGATCTAGTTAAAAGTAAGTTCACACAGATTATCTATATATTAATATTGTTGTACTTTTAACGTACGAACGTACGTATGTCAATGTTTACCAGGTTATGAATTATTCGATCGGGAGATCCTATTTATTAAAAAGAAGGATGGAATGTGACACATATTACAAACATTAAATTACTATGCAGGTAGGCTAATTTCATGTTCGTAGTAAGTTATTACTGGGGCTATGACAACAGCATATTCTTTTCATTGTTTTGACTTTCCAGTATGTATCAATTAATATTTTATATGTTTTTATATAGAATGATGTGGCTCTCGGTTGATTAACTGAATAGAGTAAAACCAATGAAGAGAATATGCTGTTGTCACAACCCTAGTTATCACCTTCTATCTTTTAATAAATAGGATCTCCCAATTACTGAAGACGCAATGTAAAACAATGCTAAAATTTAAAAAAAAAAATTATGTCGCTTTTGGGCCGTACGTGAAACTAAAATATACCTTCTTGGTCTTCTAGCTAGGATCGATATGTAGTATATGTTCAGTCTAAACATAGTATAATGATATTGTGGGATTTCCGTTCACGCTGGGAGTCCATACAATGGAAATATGTCACAGAGTCCTATTAGGATATTGGAGATAAACCATAATAACCAAATATATTCTGACACATTAACCAGATTACTTAGATAAATACTTATAGAGTTTTGACAAAAAGATTACAATAATATCGTGGGGTCTCCATTCACGCTGAACGTCTATAGAATGTCTAGCGGCAATATATTACATATGAAAGATGACGCTGTGGAATTTCTACAGGTCTCACTAATAAAGATAATTGAATTATCCAAGAACCTTAGGTAGTATTATTTCTAACTTATTATGATAAAATTTTTAATTAAATCCCTCAACCAATTGTAAATTCTTAGAAATATAACATTTACGAAAATAAGAAGTGCTTGTTTCAGCATGTTTTACTGGGTGGGCGTAACTGAGTGTTATCAGTTTGCTTTAACAAAATCTAGTGTTTAACAAAAATTGTTGTTATGTTAGTAATATGACTGATATGAGATAAAAAAAAAGGGGATGAAAGAAGTTCAAATCTAATGTGAACTAACATCTCGCTACCCAGCTCCATATATAGCATACCTGTAAATTTGGTCCAAAATAACGCTGTGTTTTGTTTGGAGTGAAAATAACACCAAATGAAATTGTGTGTGTGTTTGATGACAACGAACCTGTGGAACGAACTGGGTTCGAACCTGACACAACAAGGGTTTCAGTTCGTGTCGTTAGCCACGTAGCCATCATCACCCCTACGCTATCGACATCTAGCTGACGTCACTATCAAAGGAGCAAGGAAAGAAATGGGGAGGGACAAAAGGGGAGAAAGAAAGGAAAAAAATCAATCCTTATCAATAAAAAAAATAAACATACACAAAACGCTATTGTCCATATTGTATGACGTGAGAACGTTGATAAGTTCAAAAATAATTTATCAAACTAGGCTGATATTTTTGCATGGTGGTTATTGTTAGCAAAGAGCGTAAGATATATAGACAAAACTGTAATAATCAGAAGGTAAAATTTTGTCAAAATTTCAACCATTAATGAACTTTTCATTGTAAAAATCACGGCCAGATAAAAATCAAAACTTCATGCGCTAAAATATGGGCCAAGCAGCGAGTCTCAACGTTGAACAAAACCGAAGTTATCGCCAAAATTGTGATTCATTTTATAACTGTGATCTTGAACTTTAATATATGTCTTTTCGGCATAATCACGTTTATACACGGATTCCCGTTAAATCACCAAAATTAAGCAATGTTGAGCCTGGTTAGTATTAAAATGGGTGACCATTTGGGAATACCAGGTGCTGTATGTACTCTCCACTTATCTCGGCATTATTTCCACTCGCTCTAGATATTTTTTCACTCGAATTAAGTATTGCCGACTCAGGATACGAATAGTTAGTGATTGCACAACGTTTTCTTCATAATTCAGCGCATGGCATCCATCATTCCTCCAGAATGATCAGATGATCCTTGCCGTCTCGACTAACGAACATCCTAGTATGTAGAAGTTATTTTCTATGAACTAACCAATAGAATTTGTTAGTATACTGAGAGATGTAGAAAAGTTTTACAGGTGATATTGCGACCCAATGATCGTCTTCGTGATCGCGCTACGATAAAGCAACGCAAGAAAATATTTGATGAAAATCAATAAGCTGTGTGTGTGTGCGTGTGCGTGTGTGTGTGTGAGAGTGTGTGTGTGTGCGTGCGATATCGTCATGTAACATGGAAAGAGTTACCCCAAAGCTTGTCCAATCTAAATTGGACAAAGGTCGATATTTTGACCCAGATTTCCGATGATTGGTCCTGCGATGTAAACGCTAGACTGTGCACAAACAAACATAGCAACAGATCCGACCGAAAAACAAAATACCCCCGGAAGTGATACACTATCTAGTGTTGCATCTATTTAAGTCGTCTCCATGAGGTTCGACATATTCACAAACATGAATTATAACAAATACATTGAGTTAATTGCCAAGGCTGCTGAGAAGGTGGGCTCTCTTTACCGTGCTAGAAGATTACACACACATGAAAGTATCCTGTACCTCTACAAAGCCACCATTTGCCATGTATGGAGTATTGTTGCCACATTTGCGCTAGTGCATCTGCCACTAGTCTCTCTCTCTCTCTCTCTCTCTCTCTCTCTCTCTCTCTCTCTCTCTCTCATAATAGGATCCAAAAATGAGGCGTCAACCTAAAAAGGTCCCACACTAGTAACCAAACTCCAGCCTTTTCCGCATCGCTGATATTTTGCATGTCTCACCTGTTTTACAAGTATTTTGGTAGAATATTCTCTGCCAGACTAAAAGCTCTAGTATCTCCACGACGTAAATGTCCCCGACAAACCTGACAAGCAGCAAAATTCCACCCTTACACTGTAGAGATGCCTAGATGCTGGAAAGCCGTCTACTCTAATATCTTCTGTCCCTGAACTGCTAGACTTTGGAATTTCCTCCTGGGTCCCTGCTTTTCTGACTGTACTGACATGCAGAAGTTCAAGTGTAATGTGAACAGACATCTCGCTGTCCAGATTCCTATATAGTATCTGTGTAAATTTAGTCCCAAATAGTAGCCCTTTATGTCAAAGTGGCACTGTGCTTTGTTTGGGGTGAACATAATAGACAAACAAAGAAAAACAAGATCAGGCGTGGGTTTTAAGAAAACGAACCTGGATTCGAACCGGATGCAACAAGGTTTTCAGTCCGTGTCGTTAACCGCTTGACCATCATCACCCCTACGCTATTGATATCTAGCTGACGTCACTACCTAGCTATCTGATGATGTTTTCATTGTTTACACAACCACAGCACTAGATTATGACATGTTGTTCTGATGAATGGCATGTAAGCATAGGGTGTTTTTATGAGGCGGCGAACTTTAAATTGTACAACTTTATTTTCTTTAACTGCAGATTTGGCAACTATCGGATATTTTGAGTTTATCTTAGCTTGGCAATTCATCACGCGGTTTCAGAAGACCGGAGCCATATGCCACGCAACGAGCGATACGATCAGTTTACTGATTGAAACATTTGATGAACGAATAATTTCAAGAAATGAACCTGTCAACTGGCCACATCGTTCGTTAGATTATTTTTCTTTGGAAATATATAAATTCCGGTGTCAACAACGATGAACCACTTGGAAGACAACATGTAGATTTTGTGAATACTTTTAAGAAATTAGGTAGTCCTACAAAACTTAATGCACTTGGTTTTTATCTGTTCAGGTACTCCTTTATACTAGATGGATGATTAAAGTTGATCAGATTCTTTCTTCAAGTTCACAAGGATCAGGAAAGGACCTTAACACACTTCGGCACTTATGCAGAACACGAACCGCGCTGGAACAACGGTGTTATGTAGAAATACATTATTTACTGTTCTGTATCTTCATCGTTAATAAACTAACGCACCGCAAAAATTGGATCCAACTTGAAAAATTAAATCAAAAAAAAAAAAAATTTAGGGTATAACGGGCCAACTTACCAGAGTATAGCTGCCCGGGGGGGGGACGATTCTAAAACGAACGATTGCTTTCTACTATGCTAACAGATGACAGTTCTTTTATTTCTTTTTTATGGCGGCTTCAAATAACCAAAACTTTTAGACCAATCAGAAAAAAGGTTAATTATTCTTTTTTTTTAATTCTTTAAAGTTTATTATCATTTATATATAGATACATTTTTATTTTTAGTTTATATTTAATAAAAATATCAGTAATACGCCACCACAAACATTCGAGCGTTATTGCAGAAATACAGCCCACTTCAATGCGTAAAGTTGTGCAAATTGGATCGCTATATTATGTGCGAGTGGCGATGGGCACATGATCAAAATTGTATTTAAATTGTAGATGACAAAAATTAATATTTGAAAAAAAACCCACATATTTGTACGATAAAATATTTTAAAGTGATTTATTTTGATTTAAAGTTCGCCGCCTCTAAAAACACCATTTGTATGGAATAAGGTGATTGTATTATATCTAATATAAGTTTTCCGTGCAAGAATATGGCAAATTATATTATAGACATCAAACAGCAAATTTGTCAAAAAACAAATATAACAAATAAATGTTACCAAAGGCAAAATAAGTTACTCTTCTACCTACCTGGATATGTCTTTTTTACGTACTTTAAAACGTTTTTGTTTGTTTTTATTTTGAAACGTAAGTACTGTGGGGTGCTTATGATAAAATACACACACACAAAAAAAAATAACCACATGATGCTGTCACTTTTGGGGTCCTGAATATTGCCCATACCTCGAAAATAAAACATAATACTGATAGAAATTCACCCAATAAATGTTAAGGCGATAGTTATTTGGTGGGTTACTACCAGTGCTTTTGTTTATTTTTGCGTAAACCGTGGCCAACGAGGCGAGAATAGAAGTCAGATGATAGGAAGCCATTCATATAGAGGTGCGGAATTCACTCAAAATAAATATTATTGTGTTAAGGATGACGGATTATTTTATATGTATTATCTGTTATTTTAGTTTTACTTATGTTTTTCGCTCTCTATTTTCTCTCTCTCTCTTGCTCTCTCTTTCTCTCTCTCTCACTCACTCTCTCACACACACACACACAGACATATATATATATATATATATATGACAAAAGGTATAAATTCCAAGATTTGTCCATCTAATCCGTTTATTTATTTCAGCATGTTAAAAGGATCAATGCTTCACATCACCTGTTTTGTAGCGCAGAAACAATCATACATTTATCATGTGAATTTTTTGGAATCTTTTCTTCCTTGGCTCATCATAGAAATAAGAACTTAAGTATTCACCGAGCTCTTGTCGGCGCTTGTGGAAAAGGCATGCTCCCAGTTCTAGACCCGTATCGAGGCGGTGATTGAGGCTGAAGGCGACTACATTAAATAAGTGTCAGCTCTACTATATAATCAAGTTACCTGAATTGATTTTTTTCAATAAAAAAGTTTTAAAATAAAGTGGTTTGTCTTTAGGGCGACACTTTTATCGTTCCACCCTGTAATGATTTAAAAAGTAAAAAGAAAAACGATGACTTAAGTAAAAAAACGATGACTTAATTAAAAAAAAGATGACTTAAGTAGCCTCAGCTTTAATCGAAAACAAAACATTTAGCTTTACAATCTTTAAACTAAGACAGAATGAATATTAAACCTTAAAAAATAACGGTGATAAATGTATAAATGTATATTTGCGCATGCGTAGAAATAATGTGTTTAGTCAACTTTTGCCTACCAAGTATCTCGACAAAAAACAAATCTAATGTGCTCCACATGTTACAACTTCTACATATCAAGTTTCAAGTCATTAGACCAAAGATTGATAGAGTAATTTGGTAGATATCGTGCTCAACAGACAGACAAGCAGACACAGTCGCTCATATATATATATATATATATATATATATATATATATATATATATATATATATAGTAAGATCCCAGGATACTGCATTAAAAATTAATAACAAAACACAGTACAGTATATAATACACATGTATATAATCAAATAACATTATAAATAACACCGTAAGCAGTTGGGGATGCCCTTTTCTCTACCCTGCAACCTCTCTCCCACAGAAGAGACGTTGCGAGCCTATCCTTGTTTTATCGTTATTTCCATGACAGGTGCTCATCTGAACTCCAATCTTTGGTCCCCCTCTCGCCAATCTTTCACGAAAAACACCCGTCTAGCTGAATCCACTGTGAAAAATTTCCCCCACTCTATATCTGTGCCTAAATCAAAACGCGGATTCCATGAACAAAGCTTCTTTCTTAGAACTGCACGCCTGTGGAACTCTGTTCCGCCTGCCTGCTTCCCACCGGACTACAACTTGGATGTCTTCAAGTCCAATGTTAACAAATTCCTAATGAACCGCCCCCTTAAGTAAACACTTTATCAAATCTCCACACTAACGTAATGTACTTGCAATAACCCTTATCCCTGAGTGGCTTCCGGGCCTTGATAAGTGGTGATCACTGTGTAAAAAAAAAAAAAATACTGTAACCAGGGGCCGAAAAATATCGTATGCTACATCGTAACCTGAATAAACGTATCCTTAGCCCACCGTATCCAGGGGTTCTACTGTATACACACACACACACACACACACACACACATATACATATATATATATATATATATATATATATATATATACTAGCAAAAGTACCCGTCGTTGACTGGGTTCAAAAACAGCCTGCAGAAAATGGACTCTGATTTATGAAAGTATAATAGGTCATGAAAAGGAAGGGTTGTAAAGACATAGCTTCGAATTTGGGGGTATCAAAACCAAAGCAAAATATGATGAAAGTAAAAATAAAATAGATAAACCCCATAATTTATTATACCATACCTGTTCACACTGAAACACTTATCACAATATTCTGTGGATCTATATTAAAAAATCTTGTTAAACTTTATGACATATTTACATTCTATGAAGGTCAGGTGCGAACGAACACCCCATAATTTTATTATACCACATTTCTTCAAACTGAAACATAATTATCAAAGTATACTTACGCAGATAGATATGAAAAGTCATTATTAAAGTTTGTGCCTATTTCCATTCTATGGAGGCCAAGCGCGCACGCAGACCCCACAATTTTATTATACCATCCCTATTTAAGTTAAAACATACTTATCAAAGTATTCTTATGTACATCTATATCAAAAGCACTTGTAAGCGTTTTTTTTTTTAATTTTTTAAATCTTTTATTTCCATACTTTGTGGACCAGGCGCGAACGCAGACTCCACAATTTTTATGAACCACCGTCCTGCCAGATCAAACAAACCCATTCCTGTGTCTCGATACAACTTCTATCATTATATGTAATCAGTTTTTTAAAATAGTCAACCATATAGGAGCCTATTCGTGACCAGACACACACACACACACACACACACACACACACACACAGACGTTCAGCTTTATATTATATAGATGTCCCTATTTCGTTGTAATACTATTTCCATTATTCTCATCATATATATATATGTGTGTGTGTGTGTGTGTGTGTTTGTGTGTTTGCGTATGTATATGTAAGTGTAAATGTGTATATAATATATATATATATATATATATATATATTATAGAGAGAAGGGGAGAGAGAGAAGGAGAAAAGGAGAGAGAGAGAGGGGGGGGGGAAAGTTTAGTGTACAGGTAAACATTACGGTGTCCATTTTGAAGACGTCTATTATCTTGAAAGGTCATGCATGTAGTCGACCCAGCGTTTTGCTTATTACTTATTGTCCGCATTTCGCTGCACAAACGGTTACACCCTTCTCTGTTTCCGGCCGCATATGCATCTCCGTTTCTCTCTCACGAGATATCCATGTTACGGCTGAACACGGCGCATTATAGAGATGCATTGTAAGCGACTGTTGAAATATTTCTTAATGCAACATCTAATTTGAAAGAAGAAAGTAGATCTCTAATGTGATTTGCCCCGGGAGGGGGGGAATAAGTGTTGTTCATATTACGAGGGTCATTCCAGAGGTAAAGCCATCTGTTTTTTAACTCAAGATATTGAAGAGCTACGAATACGGAAATCATACCATTAAAACGAGCGACCTTTTTTATTTCAGAATTTATTTTTCTACATAGTCACCTCCATTCTCAATAGATTTTGTTTTGATGAACGATGGTTGTGCGAGTTCGTTTTGTCATGTAAGGGCCGTTCCAAAGTAAAGCTTAGTATTATTTTAACTGAAAAGTTGAAGAGCTAGGAAGACAGGTATGGTACCATTTGAACAAGTGACGTTTTTTGCTCCAGAATTTTTTTTTTTTTCTACATAGTAACCGCCATGCTCAGTTGCCTTTTGCCAAAAATTCAATGACACATGTCGATTTTTGACGCACGTCCATAACAGGAGTGATTTCTTCGCGTCTCACACCGTAAATATCTGCAACAGAGAATTCTTAGGTCACAAATGCATGATTTCAGTAATCATAGCAAAGCAATTTGCATTCGGGTGGAATAAAAAATAAAAGGAATTATTTTGGGAACGTCCCTTATATATTTAAAATAGTAGAGGAACTCCTCCGCGCAAAACATCCATACAAAAAAAAAAAACAAGTCACGCTGTCCTCCGTATAATCCTTCAAACCGAGAGTTCGATTCATTCATAATTTTGGCAGTTCATATATATATATATATATATATATATATATATATATATATATATATATATATATGATTTTCAGAAAGTTAGAGATTGTATATATAAAATTCCACAGCCAAATAACGACGCAGTCCATAAGAGCTATGACAGTCAACGAACTGGAAGTCAAAGACTCGGGTTTCGCCCTCATTTGGGCTCATCAGTCGAGACACATCAGAACTCAGTATTCGAAACCCGAGCCTGTTGCATGCGAGGCAAGCATTCTACCAACTGAGCAAACGTTATATGGCTGTGGAATTTGTTATATATAAACGTTATTTGGCTGTGGAATTTTATATATATATATATATATATATATATATATATATATATATATATATATATAACTACTTCATTTACTCACATAAAATTAACATACGAAAGTATAAATTTATGCGTATTTACTTCAAAAGTGCTCAATACGTAGGTAGAGCTAGTTAGTAAGTTATAAAATATATATGGCGATTAAGCTACACTGAATATTCCGCGTTTCATCCACTCTAGAACTCTTCAGGCGCATAAGCATTTTATGACTTACTATATACATATATATATATATATATATATATATATATATATATATATATATATAGAGAGAGAGAGAGAGAGAGAGAGAGAGAGAGGTGCCTTAAAAGTAGCTATTTTGGGAATATTTTTAAATAATATAATGTTAAAATTTGTCCAAATAATTGCGAAACCATTCTGACATACGAGGAAATACACCATGTGATGTTCTTATTTTATATTTTGTTGTCTTGATTTTTGCAAAAATAATATATATATATATATATATATATATATATATATATATATATATATATGTATATGTATGTGTGTGTGCATAATATCGCATTATGTATGTATGTATGTATGTATGTATGTAGGTATGCAATCATCATGTAGATATTGTGTATGTATATCCCTGGGTGGTTGCATGTGCCTATATATATCGTACTGTATACATAATCATCTATTATCCAGGGTTATCGGTATAAATGGCTTATAAGCTTTACTCTAAAACTATTTCTTACATTTATTAAAATATATATCAAAATACCAGTAATGAACCGAAACAAATGTATGCACGTATAGTTAATAAAGCTTAAAATAAGCATAAAAATGAATGCTTGTTATTGTTAAAGCGGCATATAATAAAAGTATTTATAGCTCTAATATTGCACTATCGAGCTTTCTTAATGAACTATGTTAATAATACCTAGATTTGAATACATAATTGGAAGACTTTTATTCCAATACTATATATATATATATATGTGTGTGTGTGTGTGCGTGTTTGTATATATATATATATGTATATATATATATATATATATATATATATATATATATATATATTACATTGAAGTCACCACTTATCAAGGCTCGGAGGCCACTGGGGATAAGGGTTATTGCGTGTACAATAATCAATGGGACAATATCGTAGTAATCGTTTGTAATGGAGATCTGATAAAGTGTCTTTATCAGGAACTTGTTTATGTTGGACTTGAAGACATCCAAGTTATAGTCAGGTGGGAAGCAGGCAAACGGAACTGAGCTCCACAGGCGTGCACTTCTAACAAAGAAGCTTTGTTCATGGAATCTACGTTTTGATTTTGACACAGATAAACGTGGGGAAAATTATTGGCAGTGGTTTCAACTAGACGAGTGTTTTCCGTGAAAGATGGGCGAGTACGGACCAGAGATTGGAGCTCAGACAAGCACCTCCCGTGGAAATAACGATAAAACAACGACAGGCTATATATATATATATATATATATATATATATATATATATATATATATATATATATGCATATATATATATATATATATATATATATATATATATATATATGCATGTATATATATATAAAACATTTAAAATATTCTAACTCCTTATCCTATATGATTTCGATCTCTACCATCTCTTCATAGGATAAAATATTAGCAAATAAATAAGGTGTGAATCATTCTAATTATTTGCTAATATTTTCTCCCCTGAAGAGATGGTAGACATCGAAATCCTATAGGATAAGGAGATATAATATTTCAAACGTATTCTTTGTCTTACATAGAATAATAATAAAAATCTTTTGATATGAAATTTAACCATTTCACGTCATAAATTTTTAAATTTATTGAATGACTTAAATTTGGTTTTATTTGCTCTATCTTGTATATCGAGCAATTTTTATTTAGGTGGGAGAGTACTTATAGAATATTACTGCCAATAATATTTTGTAAGACTTATAATCACAGATTTCCATACCAGTTGATTGTTGGATAATTTTATTATGAAGTATATATATATATATATATATATATATATATATATATATATATATATATATATATATATATATATATATATATATATATGCGTGTGTGTGTGTGTTTCTGTGTAGATATATATTGTGTATATATATATGTATATATATGTATATATATTTACATATTTATATGCAAGCAGACACACACACACACACACACACACACATATATATATTGATCTTAAATAAAACATTGGGAGATATATTCAAAAGTGAATTTGTAAATAAATTTCTTTTCATCCAATTAAAATATAAAAAGGAGTTTATTTTTAAACGAATGCATGTCCGTATTTTCGAAGTTGAACTTGCATTCCGTTAAGCATTGCAATGATGAAATATTTCGGATTTAAACATTAGTTAGTATCTACTCGAGAATCCCATGGACGATAAGCACCATATTCAGATGACTCTTTAATGGCTTATGTTCGATCATTTTCCCATTTTTTAATGTTTGGCAGATATTTAGATTCCTCTTGACAACCTCAATTGTGATTTCTCCTATGCTTTCTTTACCAGCATTTGAAGGATTTCACAACGAGCATCAGGTTTAACTTATGTGCTTAGCAGGCAATGTACTAACATTTTTTTAGGAATTTTAAATGCTGTACTCGTCATTAACTTAACTAATTGGCGTTGTCTCTGACTCTCTTTACTTATATTTTGTTCCCTTCCTTTTTTTTTAAATGACATAAATATTTTCCTATTTGTTTGCTTTTTAATTTGTAATTTAAACTTTTTAACTTATTTAACTTGTAATAATGCGCCATGAGTGAGAAATTAAGTATAAGATAGGGGCTCCTCAGGCTAAACCGATGGAATACATGTTACCTAGTGTATATATATATATATATATATATATATATATATATATATATATATATATATATATATATATATATACGAGTATGGGTGCCCGGCGTTGCCTGGGTGTTTGGAGGTGTATGCTGTGCAAAAAAAAACGGTCAATTTTTTTTAACTTTGACCCCTATTATGACCCCTTGAAAAGTTTTGGTCTCAAATTACATTATTAAGTTAGATCCATGTCCAAGGAATCTATATCTAAAACTTCAAGTGTTTAGACCCAAAATTGTAGGAGGAGCTTGGTAGAGTTCTCAAAGGTCAAATCGTTGAATTTTGACCCCTTAACAGCGAAATTTCTGGCCGAAAACCGATCACGTAGATTTTCCCAAATCTCAGTACCCTGTATATCAAATTTCCAGTCTATAGACTTAAAATTAACAGAGTTATTGCGAAGGAAAATGTACAGAGACATACAGACATACAGACACGTTCACTTTATATATATATATATATATATATATATATATATATGTGTGTGTGTGTGTGTGTGTGTGTGTGTATGTGTGTGTGTGTGTGTGTGTGTGTTTAAACGCTTGGTGTTTAGCTTACCTAACTAACCAACCCGATTCACTGTTATCATCCCCCCCCGCAGATGTTTCCATTCAGCTAATGATTGGTTTCACCCAGACAATGCTTTGTTGGCTTCTATTACCTGGTCTATTGTTCATTTTGTATAAGTGCCGTGTCATTTTTAATATGCCGAATTAATAGTAGAAGCTAGAAGTCATTGTAAGAGAGAAATAGCAACAGCTAAGAGAGATATTATCGAAACTAGCAGAAAACGCATCGAAGAACAGAAATTAGGAACCCTTGATTTTTGGAAAATCTAGAACAGTGTAGTAAATAAGGGCCTGTCA
The DNA here is from genome assembly GCF_053919585.1 of Euprymna scolopes. Lineage (NCBI taxonomy): Eukaryota > Metazoa > Mollusca > Cephalopoda > Sepiida > Sepiolidae > Euprymna > Euprymna scolopes. The sequence goes on along the minus strand of NC_136518.1, from coordinate 80,004,607 downwards.
ACAATTCGTTCACAATCTTACAATCATGAGGTTGTTTGCACGGTAACCGAGAAGGCTAACATGCTTGCCAGTCGGTTTGCCTCAAACTCCACACTGGTACCGACAAACCATTCCCTCCCTGGCTTTCCTTTGCGGACAGAAGATAGATTAAGTGAATTGATAATCACCCCTTCTCAGGTGCATGGTATCTTAAAAACCGAGACACCTCGAAAGCATGTGGACCCGATCTCATCCTGACGGTACTATTAAAAAAATGCTCCACCGAGGTTGCTCCAGTTTTCTCCAAACTTTACAACAAATGCTTTAATTAGTAGTACCAATTTTCAAGCATTCTGGCGAAAAAACTGACCCATTAGCCTGCCCCCGCTTTTCGCCAACATATTTGAGTCCCTAATAAATCAAGCTTTAGTCCATCACCTTATAGCTGCTAAACTTCTGATCGACCAACAATATGAATTTAGGCAAGCCCGTTCGACCACAGATATCTTAACTGTAATTTTTGAACGTATATACCATTTATTGAACAAGGCAGGGTAAAGTAGAGCGGTAACCCTAGATATATCTAAGGCTTTTGACAGGGTATGGCACGATGGTCTTCTCAGGAAAATCAGATCATACGGTATCACTGGGAGAATACATAACATAAATCCTTCTTAAGCAAGAGAAACATCCAGGTAGTCCTCGACGGTCTTGTATCTAAGCAATATGATATAAATGCAGGAGTACTCCAGGGGCCTATCCTTTCACCTTTATTATTCCTAATATTCATAAATTAGCTGCCTGATGTAATTGGTATGGGTATAGTTGCTGATGACACCACGTTCTAAAACAGGCATAAGGGGAAAACAAATGAACACATATCTAAGGAAATGGCAGAAACACTAACGGAAGAGCTCCAATCTGTTGTGGAATGGGGACAAAAATAGATGGTCACATTCAATGCTGCCAAGACTAAGCTTATTTCTTTCAATAATTATAAGAAACCTTCTCTACCACTAATAGCAATGACCAAAAACTCATTTCCTGAAGTTTCTTCTTTTAAACTCCTCGGCTTAACGTTCACAGGAAACATGAGTTAGAACAGATACACTGAGAGCATTGCCAAGTCTGCTGCAAAGAAGGTGGGCTCTCTGTACCGTGCTAGAAAACTACTTATACCTGAAAGTATCCTGTATCTCTATAAGGCCATCATTCGCCCATGTATGGAGTATTGTTGTCATATTTGGTCTAACGCATCTGCTACTAGTCCCTGACTTCTGGACAGGGTTCAAAAGAGAGTTGCCAACCTGATAGGTCTTGAACTTTCATCTAAGCTTCAGCCCCTGTCCCATCGACGAAATGTTGCATCCCTCTGCCTGTTCTACGAGTATTTTAATGATGAATTCTCTGACGAACTATAAGCAATTGTACCCCCTCGACGTAAATACCCCCGATATACCCGACAAATAGCTAAATCCCATCCCTACACTGTAGAGATCCCTAGGTGAAAGAAAGCCTTCTATTTCAATAGTCTCTTCCCCAGACCTGCTAGATTTGGAATTCCCTTCTGGGATTCTGCTTTCCTGACATGCAGAAGTTCAAGTGTAATGTGAACAGACATCTTGCTGCTCATCTCACTTCATAATATCCCTTCAACTGATATCCCCGACAGTAGCCCCCTAATTCAAAGTGGTACTGTGCCTTGTTTGAGATGAAAATGGAATAATAAAAAATAGTTGAGTTGATCATAACACGTGTTTTCTTGGATTGTGTGTTTTAGTAAGTTAAAGAAGAAAGTTCTTGCGAATTATATTTTATTTGGATTTCAAATGATGTATTTTCTAACAAGTTTTCGTTATAATACCTTTATTTTATATTTCATTTTAAAGAGCATTTTTCGCTCTATCTCATCGTTTTAATTACAATCGTTTTAAAACAATTATGTCTTCCTTTCAGAACGTTGGAAAAAAGCAAATTCGCACAATTTTCTAATTTCAATTCAAGCTAGGCCGAAAACCTGCTGAAACAGCTCGCGATATCAACGAAGCGTTTGGTCCAGGAACTACTACTAAACGCACAGCACAATGGTGGTTTAAGAAATTTTGTGGTGGCAACGAGATTCTTGAAGATGATGAGCGTAGTGGTCGGCCATCGGATGCTGACAACGATCAATCCTTAGTCGAAGCCAATCAACGCACAAATGTTCGAGAACTTGTTTCTGAATCAACCTTTATTCTTGAGTGGCCGATCGGCCTTGATAAGTGGTGACGCCTATGTAAAAAAAAAAGACGTAATGTATACGACGATTTCCAACAAATAGAGAGAGATTGGAAAACCCTTGATAAATGTGTAACTCACGAAATGAACGAAAACCAAATGAAATGCCGTTATGAAGTGTAATCTCCTCTTCGTATAGGCAAGCTCCACGACACTTCTTGTAGCCAGAGTTACACCAAAAGAAGGTCATGCTGTTTGGTGGTCTGCAACCGGTCTTACCCATTAGAGTTATTTGGATGCAGGCGAAACCATTACGACGGAAAAAGTACTCTCAACAAATGAAATGCACTGGAAAATTCATTAACAACACCCAGCATTAGTGAACAAAAAAAGCCCAATTCCCCTCCACGACAATGCCCGAACACACGTTGCTAAACCGACACTGCAGAAGTTGAATGAATTGGGCTGCGAAACTCTGCCTCATCCGCCATACGTTTCAGACCTCTAACTCACTGACTACCACTTTTTTAATCATCTGGGCAACTTTCTCCATGAGAAATGCTTCAAAAACCTAAGCGACATCAAAAACGACTTCATTGACTTCATCGCCACCAGAACGCAAGATTTTTTCGTTACTGGCATAAATGCACTTGTTTTTCATGGGAAAAGTGTGTTGGTTCTGATGGTGTTTATTTCGATCAATAAAGTTTTGACTGAGCCGAGATATGTTCATCTAAATTTAAAAGTTAAAACCGCAAAAAACTTTCTTGGCAACATGATAGTTGAAAATTTTACTTTCTTTATACATTGTTATTCTAATGTAAGTTTGTTGTGTGTCTACAGTTTTTTGCTATTTCGCTTTTACTGTTTAATAGATTCTGGGGAGCCTTAAATTTTAGAATCTTATTTTTGCCATGTGCTTCTATGGTCGTAATATCCGGTTTTAAAATCTGGAGAGGGCAGCTATGTAATACTTTTTGTTACACAGAATTTATTAAGCAAATATTGGTGCTTTGTAAACAATTTTTGAGTACTGATTTATTTTGTAACGGAAAAGTTATAATTTTTTCCCTCATTATAATTTTTTCAATTCTATTCGGATATTACTATTTTGGTTTGGGTTGTTCTTAGTGTGCTCTTTTTGTAGTTTTAATGTTGTTTTCATTGTTGCTATATAAGTCATTTTTTATGCAATTTGCAATTATTTATACGTATAGCTTAACTGCCATATATTTTCATAACTTGCTATCTAGCTTTACTCACATATTGAGCACTGTCGAAGTAAATACTGAACATTGATACATAAAATACATCCTGCTTATAATATTTCATATGGATACGTGAAATATATATATATATATATATATATATATATATATATATATATGATAGCGTGTGTATTATTTTGTGCTTCACGCTTAAATCTTTTTCTTTCGAGTGACTGTCATTGAATTGCTATGATTTTCTATTTTTCGTAATAAATAATTTTACCAAGAATTCTTCATAATTTTGGTCTCGATTTCGATGATAGCTGAAGGAACTAAAGTTATATATATATATATATATATATATATATATATATATATATATATATATATATATACAAATATTTTTTTCTTAATAAGCTTTAGTTTCGGTTTCGATTATAGCTGATGGCACTCAAGTTATCTATTATTTTTATGAATAATTTTACCAAGAATTTTGGTTTTAGTTAAGACATGCATCTAGAAGGTAATCTGATGACGTCGGTAGAAGGACGTTGGACAACCATGGAGGAGGATGAATCTCTAGCAGATCAACGGTTCTATGGAATAAAGTTAGGTTATTTGACTGCAGCTATGCGGATAATCTAAGGACAACGGATAGGTGCAAACAGGCGAGTCAGATACTCCTGTGCTGGGGAAGGTAATGAAGGTCATGTATTCTTTTTTTTATTATTACATTTTCACCCCAAACAAGGCACATTGCCACTTTGGTGTAAGGGGCTACTATCAGAGGCAACAACTACTAGGGTACTATGTTGGGATTTGGGCAGCAAGATGTCGTTCACGTTATACTTGAACTTCTGCATGTCGGTACAGTTGGGGAAGTAGGGACCTGGAATGGAGTTCCAGAGTCTAGCGGTTCTGGGGAAGAAACTACTACTGTATTCTGCCAAGTTCAAAATAATGTGCGTCTTCAGAAGAATCGGACCAACAATAGACCGATGCTCGTGGAGAACATTAACCATGATTTCATCTACGGCATTAACATGCCATGATACAAGAAGAAGATATATGTATATGTGTGTATCTATCTAGATATATATATATATATATATATATATATATATATATATATATATAGATATATATGTACTATTTTTCAAGATGAATAATTTTCTATATTTACAGACATTAGTGTGTCATGCTTACGCAATCATCAGTGCAAGAAGTGATAATTATTGCTTGTTTGCAGGTGTAGTGTCCTTCCTCTCGGACACAAGCAAATAACATTTAATTGGCAACAGATTAAGATACTTATGAAACCGTATAAGCCGAAGTATCATTGTGCAACGACCATTAGAGTATTCGAACAAACAGAAAGCTTGTGATGATGCATGGATGCAAATTAACCGTTTGAGAGTCCTTAAATAGCGTTCAATGTTAATCTTCTCTAATAACTAATAACTGTAATATTTTTTCAATAAATATTAATAATTATTTTATACCTACATAAACTAGTGTTTATCAATGCAGAAAATGACATTTATTGCTCGTGGCAGGACTCGAACCCAGTCAAAAAAGCCGACCTTGGTTTTTTGTCTCTTTATCTCTCTTTCTTTTTCTCTCTCTCTCTCTCTCTCTCTCTCTCTCTCTCTCTCTCTCTCTCTCTCTCTCTGCATATATATATATATATATTATATATATGTGGAGAGAGAGAGAGAGAGAGAGAAAGACACACACACACACACACACACACACGAGGTGGTCTACCCAACTTTCCCCGGGAATCGTACCTTTCATTCATGCCCTCCTTTTTAAACCATGACGTCATATATGACATCATCATACATGATGTCATCATATATGACGAAATCCGTTACGACGTCATAGACGACGTACAATGCACATATAATACGTTATACACGACGTATACTGCACGCACATATATCTGCTATGACGATATATAGGACGTATACTGTGAATCAACAAGAAATAAGCAATTCCTTTACAATTACTAATAGATATACTAGTAGAATACCCGTTTCATGGGAGGTATAAGCAATGAATATTTATTAGTTTTAAATTTTAAATTTTTCGTTAAGGACGGATATGATTCGACATAAGTGGCACCCATAAAAAGGATACAAAAAAAGAATAAAGAACGCCGTGTTGTCTAGAATACGATGCACATACAAATTGAAGACGCTCACGAACAGTGATTCTTGGAAAAACGTATTACTTAACGTAACTCAAAACTTGATGGTCCTGGATAAGACCTTAAACTATATCCGATGGTGAGGCCCCAGCCTACAGGCCTTAGGGAGTGTGGAGCCACCCTTTAATTGCCATTGCTCCCAGGTCCACTCTGACCCGGAGTCGTAGCACCTGTTAGGGTCCCAACTATGGGTTTAATAGAATACGACTTAAAAAACAAATATACTATATTAAAAAATCGTTCTTCAAAATCACCAGATTCGGCATTAAATAACCTGAAAAGGGTTGATATGCCGTTAAACACAACAACCAACCAACTCAAAACTTGATGTAGAGCAATTTTTTCTTTGGTATTTTTCTAACTTATTAAAAAATAATAAGTTATAAGGTTAAAATTTGCTTGAATGGTATAGTTTTCTCATCGTATTGCTGAGAATATGTATTCAGACATTTATAATGATCAGTTCATTAGTTTAAGAGTTTATCATCTGAAATACAATATACATAGTTTTATAAAAAAACATATATACGCAAAGATGTATGTATACTTTATGTAGGAGAATAGAATGGATGTGGAAGGACCTGAAGACTCAACGTTTCGCCCGATTTATGCGGGCTTTTTCAAGAGGGATGGTCATTAACGAGAGGGTCGGAAGATTTGGGGCTATATATAATGATGGGGGAGAGCAGCGTGTTTTCTTTATGTAAATTAGATGTCTATATACATATATACATTTTATGATTAGAGAAAACAATAAATTAGAGTAAGCTAGCGTAGTCTTAACTAAAACTAGGGTCGCATTTCTTCCAGTGGATTAATGCGCCTCCAGATACCAACCTGGCATTTTGCGCGGTACATACAGCGCCCTGCCTTCTTAAATGGACACCCATCCAGTACTGGCCAGGCTCATCTTTGCTTAACGCATATATATATATATATATATATATATATATATAAGGGAATGAGGGGGAGAGTTTGCTGTTGAAGGTCTGACTTGTGTGAATTTCAGTGCTTTTGTATGCTAGTGACAGTAATAGACTCTGTAGAACAATTGACGCTTTGTAAACGATGGACATTGTAAACTAAACATAAAGGCGCTTAGGAATAGACAGATGCTATTGAGAGAAGTTTACACAGTTAAAAGTCTATTGTATTTCAAATTTTGATCAACCAAGCGAATTGAAAAAAGACGCGTTACTACTTGTGTTATATTTGGCCACCATTTTGAAATACTTCTTGAGAGTTTACGTAGTCACAATGAACTTCCATTATTATACAAACTCACATGTCACAACGTACACACGCATACACATATATACATATATGTTTGTTTGTACATATCTATATATGTTTGTTTGTATATGTATACATGTATATATGTATACATGTATATATGTATGCGTTTCTGCGTGTACAGTGTATGTGTGACCATGTGCGTTTATATAAGGTATGATAGAGTTCATTATAAGTACGTAAACACTCAAGGAATATACATATATATATATATAGAGAGAGAGAGAGAGAAAGAGAGAGAGAGAGAGAGAGATGTGTCCCTTAACTCTCCGATGTCGAGGGTGCGCTGCATTATTTAAAGTAGATGTCTTGGGAAAGAATAGCCTGGCGGCGGCCATCCCTATCTAGGCTCCAAGAACACACAGCGCCTGGTATTGCCAAATCGTAACCTATTAAGTATTGGTCGGGCTCAACGTAGCTTAACTTCGGTGATCTTACGGGAATCGGTTCGTCAACATGATTATGCAGTATATATCGTCTATATTATTCTGCCTTTCCCAATGTCATTGCTTTTCATAGTTTACAAAATATAAATACATATTCATGGACTGTTATCTGTTAACTTCGTAGTTGTTGTTTCACCACGTTTCGACCAACTTATTATTCGGCCTTCTTCTGGTGATTAACCGCGATTGGATAGGAATGATGATAGAGGCGTTGAGTCCCTGTGGTTCCAGGTGAGCAAAGTCTGAAGATAGCGGTTTGAATTCTACCCATAAAGACCAGAAGAATAGCTGGCCAAAACGTGGTGAAACATTAACAACTATAAAGATGAGGATAACAGTCCGCAAAAAAATAATCATGCGAGTTTCATTGGATTTACATCTAGGAAACTAATCATTACAAGCATTATATATATATATATATATATATATATATATATATATATATATATATATATATATACGGTTTTCGCCAGATCACACAAGTTAAGCAATGTTGAGCCTGGCTAGTACCAGATGTATGATCACTTAGCAATTCTGGACGCTGTATGTGCTCTCCGCTCATTCCGGCATTGTTTCCAGTCGTCCTGTACCTCCACTTGCCACTGCTATGCAACAATGTTGACTCAGGAGAGGCGTGGTTGGAGATTGCGCAACTCTTGCCACACAAATTTCACGCGCAGGCACCCTTACAGTGGCTATCCATAGTCTGTCAAGACTGAAGGAAGCCAATATATATATATATATATATAGAGAGAGAGAGAGAGAGAGACAGACAGACAGAGAGAGAGAAAGAGACAGATAGATAGATAGATAGATAGATAGATAGATAGATAGATAGATAGATAGATAGATGTGTATAGATAGAAGAAAACAAATTTAAGACTGTAAATTATATTTTACATGAATTTATTGTTCGATATTCTGATAAAATATATTGTAATTTTCTTTAATTTTTAATCCGTTGAGTTTCAGAGAAATACGTTCTTCTTATAAGAGTAAAGATATTAGTAAATAAATATTATAGCGAAGCTATCAATTTGCTAGTACTGGCATAATTTGAAACACCATTATATAAAACCTTGTTTGGGGTGAAAATGCAATATATTTCCCAGATTCCGATACAATTACTGATTTCGATTCTTTTAAAATCTCTAAATATTTAGCCAAAGAGTTGTTGATTAGTTTTATTCATTGATTACCATAAAAATCCATGCAATATGTAAAAATATATTTTTGCAAACGTGAATAGACACTTGTGAGGGGTGGAATGGGGATATCCCAAAAGGAGTATCTAATAATCTAATACATCTAGCACTATCAGCCAAGCTCGAACCTCTATTCCATCGTCAGAATGTCGCACCCTTGTGCCTTTTTGACAAGTACTTTAATGGAATGTGCTCTGATGAACTCTTAGTACTTGTGTCTCCTCAATCAACTACACCAAACAAGCAGCAAAATCTCGCCCTTTGCTTTCTTTAAATACCAGAAGACCTTCAACCATGATACTTTCTTTCTTCAGATTGCTAGATTTTGGAATTCCCTCCATGTTTCCTGCTTCCCCGACTGTATTAACCTGCTAAAGTTTAAACGTAATATGAACAGACATATCGCTGCTATACTCCCCACAGTTCACTATTAGACAAAATCTTATATATTATATCCCGTTATGTTCCAAGCAGCAATATGCTTTGTTTGAATTAAAATAAAAGTAAAAAGAAAGTGTTATTTGTTTTTGAAACAAACCCCAATAAAAAAAAAGAATTGTATTTTATGATACAAAAAAATTGTATGACACAAAAAAATTTTATGATACAAAAAAAAATGTTTTTTTTTTTTTTGTTTGTAACAAAAACAGCAAAATTACAAACGTTTTATTGCACCCTTTAAAACATTTAAATTATTTCGTTTTGTTTGTTTTGGTAAATTGACCAGCCTCACAACTTTGTAAAAGTTAATTATATGTTGAAAAGAAATTGTAAAAAACAAATTGTTATTTTCACAAAAGAGATTTAATCTTGATACGAAGGAAACACATCTTTTCCGTTCTGTTCTGCATTTTATTTCCTGTGTAACATTATCCACTGCTTACTTTTCTAGGGATCAAAATAATTTTAGTAAAAAAAATAACGTAAATGATAATCTACGCATTCATCGTTTAAGGGGATACGTTCATTAAGGTTTGTGTGAGAAAGTGCATTGAAAAGATGCCAGTAAAATACGCTTAACCATTAAGTATTAATGTAAATGTTAGATCATTTTGCAGAATGTAGAAAAAATATCGGGATCGCCATTTTTAGTAGGAGTTGCTTCCCTTGTTGGGTTTAAAGAAAAACGCGTTATCAAGATTCCTTTAATATTCAGATTAATTTTATTCAAAAAGTTTCATCAACACACACACAACAAAAACAATAGAAACAAACAAATAAATAAATAAATTAAATAAACATGAATATACATAAACGACCACACACATATATGTATATATATACATGTATGTGTGTGTGCATGTGTGGGTGTACACATATGTATATTTATATATATAAAAAAGAGCAGAAATGAGGAAAATCGTCTGCCTTAAACCACTAACCTAGATCCTTTGTTCGATAGAATGGCTGATAGGAAGGGGCGCGGTGGATACTAGAAAGCTGATTGGCTAACTAAAATCCGCAACATATATAAAAACAAGAAACAAAGAATTCGCGCATAAGCCTGACGAATCCTATAGAGGATGAAACGCCGAATATTCCGTGTAGCTTAATCGCCATATATATTTTATAAATTACTATATATATATATATATATATATATATATATATAGTTTGTGTGTGTGCCTCTCTCTCTCTCTCTCTATATATATATATATATATATATATATATATATATATATATATATATATATATATATCCATAGGGTTCCCAAAAAGTCACTGAAATATTTTGAGCATAAATAGATTCCCTATTTTTGATATCTTTTTATAATTTTAACACAATCTAACAAAGACATTGGAAATTTTTTTCTAAAAAAATGCAAAAGTTAAACAATCTATATTTGTGAAAAATAATGTCTTAAATGTTGCCCATTTCAGCTTCGCATGTGTGCTATTTCCAAAACATTATTCATGACAGATTGCAGAATCTCTGCATTGCGATTTAACTCCTTTATTTCATGCCTGATGTTTTCCTTCAATTCTTGCAAGATTTGGGGTTTGTTAACATAGACTCTTTCTTTAAGATATCCTTAAAAGAAAACATCGGGACTAGTCAAGTTCTGGAGAACATGATAGGCATCTGAAATCAAAAATCGACAGAATAGTTTAGTAGACAGTAAGTAATTTTTATAATATATGGAGATTCGAAAATATTCGTAACAATCTACGAGTTTTGTATTGAAGACTATTTAAAACCTAACTATGACAGACTGATTGATAATTTTATATCCATCTTTAGCGTGACAGACCGATCGATAAGCACTACCTCTTATGGAGGTGTTTGGGTGCATATGTAATGAGATACCCCTACTCAATCTGCGCGTTTACTGCTGAAAATGCGTGTCATCTTGAAACACTGCATGCAGAAAATACAGGCAGCCGAAGCCTCATTTAGAGATCAGTGGTCACACTCAAAAGAAAAGCCAAAAAGCAGATGAAAAAAAAAAACAGATAAAAAAATGCTAGAAATAAAATTATAAATTAATTAAATGATTTGATAAACTTCTGTTTTTCTCTGGGTGTCTTTTAGTCATCTGGACTTTTGCATCTTGGTTTACAACTCTGGTGTAACCGAGAACGCGTCGTGAATCGTGAGTACTGTTCTTTAATACGGCAGAGGCGCGTTAATGTTGTTTGTGTTTGGTTTACGACTACAATCATAATACTTTATTTGTGCCTCAAAACTTTAAGTCAAACCAGAAATGTATGCTATGCTCCTACTACAAATGGAGATTTGGTATATGTCTGTCTGAAACCAAAACTATTCTATATTTTCTATTACTCAATCTATTGTATCTATTAATCTGGAGACAAAATTATACGAATGGGGACTTTGTATCCATTTATGTAAACCCGAAACTATACTTTTACTAATTGGGATTTGGTATCTGTCTGTCTGAAACCAAAACTATGCTTTTATATCTATAACTGAGATTTGGTATCGCTGTGTCTGTCTTAACTATATTATTACATTTATTACTAATTGAGATTTGGTATTTGTCTGTCTGAAGCCACAACTATGCTATTAATTCTATTACAAATGGAGATTTGGTATCTGTCTACCTGAAGCCGAAACTATAGTATTTTTTCTATTACTAATGGAGATTTGCTATATTTCAGTGTTAAGACCAAACTATACTAATGAGGATTTGGTATCTGTTTTTCTAAATCCGAAACGATACAATTAATTATTGGGATTTGGTATCTGTCTGTCTGAAGTGAAAACTATACTAGTATATCTATTGCTAATCGAGATTTGGTATCTCCGTATTTGAAGCCGAAACTATACTAGTACTTCTGTTACTAATGGAGATTTGTTATCTGTCTGTCTGAAGCCGATATTATTATGTTACTAATAGAAATGTTGTATCTGTTTGTGAATGAAACTATGCTATTTCTTCTATTACAAATGGATTATTAGGTACATATCTACATATTTGTGAATGAAACTATTACTATTAATACTATTAATTCCATTACAAATGGAGACTTGGTATTTAATTGTCTGAAACCGAAACTATGGTATTGTTTCTATTAATAATGGATAGTTGGTATCCGTATGTCTGGAGCTGAAACTATACTACTTCTGTTAGTGCATTATCGTTCATTGCACGATCAGTTTATTTCATACCGATTTAGTATGTCTCAGTGCTCAAGTCAGCGAGGTAGTGTAGCATTCATTTTATGGTGGTCATATAATACTCCAATACATTATCTCCTCTTTTGAGTGATAGTTTGCATCAACAAGAAATTTTCTCAATCAACGGTTCATTAGCAACACTTACATTATATATACATAATTATTTTTTTTTACTATAATAATTAAATACCGGCAGACACTAGTGTTTCATCCTTTCGGATGATATATATATATATATATATATATATATATATATATATATATATATATATATATATATATATATATATATATAAATGTAAATGTTGGTTCGTTCGGAATTAATTGTCTAAAAAATCACTGGACGGATGGCTTCCACGTTTTGGTATAATATATTTACTATATCCATGTGTGTTTTTATATATTTCTTTTTAATTATAACATTATACTTAATTTTTCTATGATAAATAGGTGGATTTCTTTGTATAGAGAGGCCATTTTTTTATTTAGGGACAATTATTTATTTCCCCTTCCTGTCACGTGACCAGTGTTACAATTTAGCGGTTTTCCTGCTAGATCTGGAGATTTCGTTTACAATCTAGCGGAAATTTCTAGAAAATCTGGAGGTATTTGGCACCCACACACCCGCATTAGATTGCTTGAAAATACTTTAAAACATAAAATAAACTCATTCATGTAAGTAAAAAAAAAAGTAGCATTTATTGCCTTTGGTAACAATTATTTATTGATTATTTGTTTTGCTTTTCACCTTTTTTTTCGACTAACCATTCTTAAATCTCACTATAAAATCGATTTTTCCAAGTACATTTTAGGTGGTTGGGGGCATTCCAACCCCCGAAGTTTAGTTTAAAATACGATCTAAAAGTGTAAAAAGCAAGAAACAACAGCAAAAACAAAAAAAAAACGGTTTGTATTACTGTACACATAGATTCGAAAAAGTTGTCAAAAAACAAATATATAACAAATAAATGTTATCAAAGGCAAGATAAGTTACTTTTCTGCCAAACTGGATATATTTTTCGTGTTTTTATTCAATGTAACATATTTATTCAGCTCGAAAAACATACAGTGTTTAACGATGTATTCGAAAATTCAAGATGGCGTGTCACACCCTCTTTAACACCGTAAGTTTGGAAAAAGGTGTTATAAATAAAAAACTATACAAAATACTATTAAAAACCCGCCGAATATATGTCAACCTATGTCACAGTAACATGTATTGAGCGAGTTTTTAACAGTATTTTATCCGGTTTTTTATTTATAACATCTTTTCCCAAACTTAACGGGTTAAAGAGAGAATCAGACTCCATCTTGAATGTTCCAATACATCGGTAAACACTGTACGGTTTTCGAGCTGAATAAACATGTTACATTGAATAAAAACACGAAAAATATATTCAGTTAGGTAGAAAAGTAACTTATCTTGCCTTTGATAACATTTATTTGTTATATATTTGTTTTTTGACAACTTTTTCGAATCTATGTGTACAGTAATACAAACCCATAGTGAGAAAACACGGAACATTATGGAGTTGTTTTTGGGGGGGGGGAATTAGCGATTTTTGAAAATTTCAGACGATAGGTTAAAAATCTAGCGATTTTCTGGACATTTCTTTCTCCTGATCTCGCGGGTTTTTTTTTAAATCTCAGTTGACAACATTGCATCACTAAAAAAAAAAACACTACAGGCTTAATGTAAACAGAATGTGTTTACAATATCAGTAAATTTTCAATGGGTTTAATTACATCATTATTGATAATGTAACCATTTGATTGAACTTTAATTTAAATTAACCACACGTGGTCGCAAAATGAATGCCGACGCTCAAAGGGTATACACATTTTGACTCCTCCCTTTACTTAAAAATTCACCAAAAATCAGGAAATTAACGAATTTTAATGAAAATTTCAGTATTTTGCAAATAATGATTGCAGAATATAATGAACTAATTATTTTTTACTTAACTCTTAGTGAAAATGTTTTATTTTGTTTAAACAAAAAATACCTTTTTTAGTTATGGTTTTCAGTAGTAAATAAAAAACGCAAGAATTTATTTTTGCTTTTTAAAGCATCGTAATTTGTAACAATAAAAAATAATTTTTACAGTAACATTACGAAAAAAGCCCCTAAAGTCCGTATTAATGTATTCGATATAACTCGAAGAAAAATGAATTCTCGGATACTATTCAGGAAATTAAAGATTCAATTAGATTCCTATTTCAGTCACCTAAATTATTTAGGGTGAAATGAGTTTAGGAATTTATAGCCAAACCTAAATATTTTTTTTGGTAAATATCCAGATACGCTACTACAGAACACCGACCACTCTAATTTGTTTGGGGGGGGGTGATGTTGAGGAGCGCGCACGCCAACATCACATCCGCCCTCCCCCGCTCGCGCCCCCAATGTACAAAGTAAAATCTTCGGAAAATGTTAAATCGTGTTCTACTTGGTAAATGTCGGTGCGTTACTTACGGAAAATTTGAAAATTCGATGTTCCAGGTAAAAAAAAAACAGATAAATTACCCCCCCTACTCCAACTTGGTGTGCTTTCCTTTCTTATTTTATTTCTTTTTCAGCTAATTTTAAATTTTCCACCCAAAAAGCGTTATAATGTATTTTTGAAAATTAGAAAATTCTATGTCCTGGAAAAAAAATCCCCTCCCCCAACGTAGTTTGCTTGGCGAAGCCGTCGTTTATGCTACAGCGTGCATGCGCGTAGCATAAACGGATGCTGCAAAATGGTGGAAAGAAGTTCGTGGGATCAGGGGTAAATACCATGCAAAGGGTAAATTTGCCCCAAGTTTGACTATCAGATTCGTTGTCAGCGACCTCAATTACCTATAAAAAAACAAAGTAGAGTGGTCGGTGTTCTGTAGTAGCGTATCTGGATATTTACCTTTTTTTATCTTTCTTAAAAAAATAGCATTAATACAGTAAGTTAGGTAAACTGACTTTTTCGTTTAAAAATGGAATTATTTCCCTTTCGTTATTAACTTTTTTTAAAACTTTTTTCTTTAATAAATATTTTGTGTTTTATATACATAAAGTACAATTGTTGAATGTTACTGTGTTGATTATATTCGTTTGGGGGGGCACAATTAAAAAATTAAGAAGGATTAAAATGAATCAAAATTTAAGTTTCCGTTCCATTTTTACAACGACCGTAAAACAGTGCATACTCAGCAAGTTTTATCGTAATTTATAAGCATATTGAAACACTAAATAAACATTTTATTTATTTTTTTGCATAATTAATGATGGAAGTATTTTTCTGTTTATTTTCTTAACATCTGTTAAAAAAAATAATTTGTACATTCTCTTGAAAAAAAGAATCACACTTTTCTCTACTTTCACATGTGTTCCATTTTAACAAACTGAGCCACAGCAACGCGTGGTCGGGTACAGCGAGTATATATATATATATATATATATATATATATATATATATATATATATATATATATATATATATAGTAGAAATGGTAATTAATAAAAAACTGAAGAAAGTGCTCAATACTGTTGTAGAGCAAATATGCGTTTTATTTTTTATTACCGTATCTTTCTGTTAAGTTACATTATTGTTTCAGGTACCCGGCCGTTTTTTTGGCCGTCTGTATATATATATATATATATATATATATATATATATATATATATATATATGTGTGTGTGTGTGTGTGTGTGTGTGTGTGTGTGTGTGTGTGTGTGTGTGTGTGTGTGTGTGTAAAGCTAAAGTGTGTGTGTCTGGTGACGAATAGGCTCCTATATCGTTGACTATTATGGAAAACTGATTACATATAATGATATAAGATGTATCGAGACACAGGAATGGGTATGTTTGATCTGGCATAATGATGATTCATCAAAATTGTGGGGTCTGTTTACGCGCATGGTCCACAAAGTATGGAAATAAAAGATTTAAAAATTAAACAAAAATGTTTACAAGTGTTTTTGATATAGATATACATAATAATACTTTGATAAGTATGTTTTAACTTAAACAGGCACGGTATAATAAAATCGTGGGGTCTGCGTTCGCGCCTGGCCTCTATAGAATAGAAATAGGCACAAAATTTAATAAGGACTTTTCATATTTATCTGCGTTAGTATACTTTGATAATTATGTTTCAGGTTGAAGAAAGATGGTATAATAAAATTATGGGGTAATCGTTTGCGCCTGACCTCCATAGACTGGAAATATATCACAAAGTTTAACAAGGTTGTTTGATATAGATCCACAGACTATTGTGATAAGTGTTTCAGTGTGAACAGGTATGCTATAATAAATTATGGAGTTTATCTGTTTCATTTTTACTTTCATCATATTTTGCTTTGGTTTTGATACCCCCAAATTCGAAGCTATCTCGTTACAACCCTTCCTTTTCACAACCTATCATACTTTCATGAATCAGTCCATTTTCTGTAGGCTGTTTTTGAACCCAGTCAACGACGGGTACTTTTGCTAGTATATATATATATATATATATATATATATATATATATACAAAGTTGCGTTTTTTCTTGTTCTGACTTTAATATTAAAAGCCTACTTTTTTTATTTATAAATTATTGAAACGAACCTCTCAATATACTCAGTCATTGATATGCGAACGACTACACAAAGGTTAACCAATTTACATATTCGTACAAAAAACGAGCGTTAGTTAATAAGTTATGGTTTCTAACTAGATGATTGGTTTCATTTCACTATTACGCTAAATCCTATTTATGCATAGTTTCTACATTCTGCATAAAGTAGAAAAATACAATTCTCCTATAGTCCTAGGTTCGTCCAAGTGTTCTGTTCATTTAAAACTGCTTTGGATTGGAGATGTTTGTCAGTGTTTGGCCTGACTAATTAATACATCGGTAACAAATTGTTTCTCGTTTGTTGTGTTACGTTTGGTTTTTAGTGCAAATCTGCAGTCACAAACGATGGTTTGTTTTACATCAGACAAAGCAATATTGTTTATGAATTTAATGGCAAGTGCGCTTCTGGCTATATGGGTCGAACCTCCTTAAATTTACAGACATGCATCAAGAAATTAGACTGGGTAAGCCACGTCGTTTTCGCCCCTCCTCTGCCTTGGAATCTGTCATTGGCCAACATTTAATTGAAAATCCAACTTTTGCCAATGTCTATAAAATGGACTGCTTCAGAATATTGCACCGGGCTGACCCTCCAAATCATTTAAAGTTTTTTGAGTCAGTCTCAATTTTTTCACCCAAGCCTTCTCTTTGTCGACAGAAAGTATTAGTTAAATCATAAGACTTGTACAGAATTATACTTTTATCGTCACCATACAACTTTCATCTAATTGTACATATATTTTATATTTTTGTATTTATATTTTATATTTTTGTATTTATATTTTATATTTTTGTATTTATATTTTATATTTTTGTATTTATATTTTATATTTCTGTATTTATATTTTATATTATTGTATTTATATTTTATATTTTTGTATTTATATTTTATATTATTGTATTTATATTTTATATTTTTGTATTTATATTTTATATTTTTGTATTTATATTTTATATTTTTGTATTTATATTTTATATTTTTGTATTTACATTTTATATTTTTGTATTTATATTTTATATTTTTGTATTTACATTTTATATTTTTGTATTTATATTTTATATTTTTGTATTTATATTTTATATTATTGTATTTATATTTTATATTTTTGTATTTAAATTTTATATTTCTGTATTTATATTTTATATTTTTGTATTTATATTTTATATTTTTGTATTTATATTTTATATTTTTGTATTTATATTTTATATTATTGTATTTATATTTTATATTTCTGTATTTATATTTTATATTATTGTATTTATATTTTATATTTCTGTATTTATATTTTATATTTTTGTATTTAAATTTTATATTATTGTATTTATATTTTATATTTTTGTATTTATATTTTATATTTTTGTATTTACATTTTATATTTTTGTATTTATATCTTATATTTTTGTATTTATATTTTATATTTTTGTATTTATATTTTATATTTTTGTATTTATATTTTATATTATTGTATTTATATTTTATATTATTGTATTTATATTTTATATTTTTGTATTTAAATTTTATATTTCTGTATTTATATTTTATATTTTTGTATTTAAATTTTATATTATTGTATTTATATTTTATATTTTTGTATTTATATTTTATATTTTTGTATTTATATCTTATATTTCTGTATTTATATTTTATATTATTGTATTTATATTTTATATTTCTGTATTTATATTTTATATTATTGTATTTATATTTTATATTTTTGTATTTATATTTTATATTATTGTATTTATATTTTATATTTTTGTATTTACATTTTATATTTTTGTATTTATATTTTATATTATTGTATTTATATTTTATATTTCTGTATGTATATTTTATATTATTGTATTTATATTTTATATTTTTGTATTTATATTTTATATTATTGTATTTATATTTCATATTTTTGTATTTATATTTTATATTTTTGTATTTATATTTTATATTTCTGTATTTATATTTTATATTATTGTATTTATATTTTATATTTTTGTATTTATATTTTATATTTTTGTATTTATATTTTATATTTCTGTATTTATATTTTATATTATTGTATTTATATTTTATATTTTTGTATTTATATTTTATATTTTTGTATTTATATTTTATATTTCTGTATTTATATCTTATATTATTGTATTTATATTTTATATTTTTGTATTTATATTTTATATTTCTGTATTTATATTTTATATTTTTGTATTTATATTTTATATTTCTGTATTTATATTTTATATTATTGTATTTATATTTTATATTTTTGTATTTATATTTTATATTATTGTATTTATATTTTATATTTCTGTATTTATATCTTATATTATTGTATTTATATTTTATATTTTTGTATTTATATTTTACAAGAAATCCTATTCACCTTTTGTTTTGTTTGTTTTTTTGTTTTACTCGTATATCTTCAAATATTTATTCTTACAATTTTATTCGTTTTTTTTTTGCATCTCTTGAATTACCAATGATTAACTTCGTATGTATGAGTTCCTACTTCATAGGTCCCGAAACGGCTAAGCTTATCTTTTTGTAAATTTCACACAAATCTTATTTATATGTCTGGCAGTGTTCATGATTTATACTTGTGTATTATTTGCGTAAAAAGGTCATAGTAAACACAATCCTCTTTCTCTATATATATATATTTATGTATGCATATATATATATATATATATATATATATTTGTGTACAGAAAGTTGTTAGTTGAGACAGGTCATTGGTACCGTCGGTTTCAAGCCCGATAATAAGGCCCGTTTAAGGTATCCTTATCAAGCTCTCTTCAGCCAATATTCGTCTCTGTTAGTTGAGACAGGTCATTGGTACCGTCGGTTTCAAGCCCGATAATAAGGCCCGTTTAAGGTATCCTTATCAAGCTCTCTTCAGCCAATATTCGTATATAAGTACGTCAATATTCGTATATAAGTACGCTCTTAAAATTTGGATTTTCCTTTTAATTGAGCACTCTGCTGGAATTCTTTTTCCAAAAAAAACTAATCATATATATATATATATATATATATATATATATATATATATTCCTCCGTCAGTTTTTGTTCTACAGACATAAAACTTGATATATAGGGTATTCGAACACATGCGAAACTTTATATTGGGGTTTTAGCTGGGAAAAACCGGTGCAAAAGTGTAAAAATTACAAAAATGGAATTTGCCAGGTGAAGGTCGAACAACAGCATTACAAATATGCATGCATAACGTAATAGCTATTGGTTCATGTTTGCAGCAACCATGTGTTCATAGCTCAGGCATTAACGCTAAAGGAATCCGTAAATCGTAAGCTAAACGTTTTGCTTTCGATTCTCGATGGTGGCACACAAGCCATTTTTTTTTTAACTTTTTAAATCATTACTGTATATTGGGTCTAATATAATTGATTAGAAAATACAGAATCTGTAATTATTAAAATATATTGAAGCGTATTTTACGACCGGGCAATGCTGCGCGGCTTGCTAATATATATATATATATATATATATATATATATATATATATATATATATATATATATATCTTATATAAGCATTCAACCATGTGACCTTTTAAAGTCTACCAAACCCTCCTGTGCCAATGTTGGGTCTAAACACTTGAAATTTTAGATGTAGGTTACTTGGACATGGATAAAACTTTTACAATTTGATTTAAGCCCAAGATGATAAATGTGAAGGGGTTAAAATTGGGGTCAAAGTTTTTAAAAAAATTGACTTCTGCGGTCTCTGCCAGATTACTCAGCCAATTTTTGGTGTAAACATTTGAAATTTTACATAGAGTGTATTCAGAGAAAGGGCAAGCTTTTTAAGCGGCGTTTAGCGGAAAATTATACTGCCAAGGTGTCAAAGTTGCAAAGATTTGACCTTTGCAGTCTCTAGCAAACTATTCAGCCAATTTTGGTTCTAAACATTTCAAATATTACATAAAGGGTATTCAGATATGCAGCAAGCTTTTTAATCAGTTTTTGGGCGACAATTTGGCTGCCAAGAAGTCAAGAAAGAGTAGATCTTTACATACTCTACCAAACTACTCCGTCAAATTTGGGCCTAAACACTTGAAATTTTAGATGTAGGTTACCTGGACATGAGTCAAACTTTTTAATATATATATATATACATAAAGTTATGAACAGTATATAGGGCCCGAGCAAAGCTGGCCTGCTAAACTGCTAGTATATATATGGTCGACATCGGTCACCGTCATTTATTTGTTTTGTTTAATAATGAAATGAATGAAAAATAATTAATCGTTTAAACTTTAAATCTTGTCTATATAATTCGCAAGAAGTGAAAGACAACATAGACAGGTACTTCTGCTGATCAGATGTAAAGCGAAGTCTATTAATACCAACTCATATTCAACAGCCGTTCGTTTTGCTTTTTTTTTTTTTTAACAAAAATATCTTAAAACCCTTTAGTTGTTTGTGCGGCCGCAATCTAGATTCACCTGCTGTTTTTAAATTATATTTGAGATAAAAAAAAAATGCAGACTTAAACAAGACGGAACTCCTTTTCAAGAAGAGATTATCATTATAAACATGATATTTCAGTGGAACTGGCTTCGTGACGCGTCGAATGATAATGCGCCCGGGTCATTATCAGGGTAATCTGGTTTTAAATCGCAC
Source organism: Euprymna scolopes (assembly GCF_053919585.1). Taxonomy (NCBI): domain Eukaryota; kingdom Metazoa; phylum Mollusca; class Cephalopoda; order Sepiida; family Sepiolidae; genus Euprymna; species Euprymna scolopes. The sequence goes on along the minus strand of NC_136518.1, from coordinate 79,983,169 downwards.
TTGCTATATCTAGGTGCGGAGGGGTAGTACGTTCTGAAATTTGCGTGTGTAACCCAATACCGCGGAGCTGCTCCCAGCAGACTATAAGAAGGGCGCTTTCAAGTTCAACGTAAACAAGTGCTTGATGATATTTTTTTACATGGTAGTCACCACTTATCAAGGCCCGGAAGCCACTCGGGGATAAGGGTTATTGCGTGTACAGTAATCAATGGGATAGTACCGTAGTAATCGTTAGTATTGGAGATTTGATAGTCTTACTTAAGGGGGCGGTTAATCAGGAATTTGTTTATGTTGGACTTGAAGACATCCAAGCTGTAGTCAGCCATATGGTTAGGTCGTCAGTATTGCACACTTCATACATGCGACGACCTGGGTTCGCGCCTATGTCGGAGCACGTCACTGATGAGATGCAGTACATCGAGTCCCACTTTGGGTCTAGCGTTGTCCGTTGTCGATGCAATTGCTCGATTCTAGGTTCTAGCTTTATCATGAAAAAATGTATGTGAACGGATATATATATATATATATATATATATATATATATATATATATATATATATATATATATATATGTTATAGATTCGTGATTTCCAAAGTTTAAAAAAGATATATTTGGGTGCCATCAGCTAAAATCGAAAATTCAAAGCTGGTGACGTTACCACTGTATCAACGTGACACGGATATGAACTGAGTAAAAATAAACTAAGATGAATGTACAAAATGTATACCGATTTTTTTCAATTTAGACCCCGGTTTTTTTTTTTGTTTTTGTTTTTTTGTATTTTTTATTTATTTTTTTTTTTTTTATCCCTTAAAAACTATTATACTCGACAAGAGGCCCATAAAAGAACGGTCGATAAAAAAAAATCCAATCATTTGAGCCTCCTAGCGCCGCTCTTTTAGTTTCGGAAGTGATAGAGTTTGAAAATATAGATACAAACAGACAGACAGACATAGTGAGTTTTATAAATAAGAATAACGTTTTCTTGAAATGATGATATGACTTAGAAATGGCAAATAGGTGTGATATTTTCATAAGCTGTACAAAAGGCCAATCCTCATTGGCTGACAAAACGACAGGTATATGTTTAAACAATTATATAAATGCTCATACACGTACACGCACATTCACACACACACACACACACACACACACACACACACACGCACATATATTTTTATCCTTATGATTTTGAGAACTTTATAAGACTTCCGTTTTCTTTTATCAACACCATATCCTTTTTATTCTAATGAAAAGAAAAAACATTGACATAGGAAAATAATATCCGATGTTATTTTAGTTTAATCTATAAGTTTTCCAGTTTCCTCCTAGCGTCGAGCTGTGGTCGGCTCAAAATAGGTTCGAAATTCAAAAAGTCTAAATTTATATGCTATTTCACGTAAGATCTTAGAGATGTTTTTTTTTTTTTTTTTTTTTACATTTTCACCCCAAACAAGGCACATTGCCATTTTGGTGTAGGGAGTTACCATCAGGGGGCAACAACTACTGGGGTACTATGTGGGGATTTGGGAAGCAAGATATCGGTTCACGTTGCACTTGAACTTCTGCACGTCAGTACAGTTGGGGAAGACGGGACCTGGAACGGAAATCCAAAGTTTAGCGGTTCTGGGGAAGAAACTGCTGGAGTAGAAAGATCTTTTACATCTAGGTATCTCTACAGTGTGGGGTGGGATTTAGCACCCTGTCGGGTTTGTCGATGGTGTTCACGTCGTGGGGGCACAAGTTCTTGCAGTTCATCAGAGCATTCATCATTAAAATACTTGTAGAACAGGTAGAGGAATGCAACGTTTCGTCGATGGGACAGAGGCTGAAACTTAGATGCCAGTTCAGGGCCTATCAGATTGGCGACTCTCTTTTGAATCTTGTCAAGGAGCGAGAGACTAGTAGCAGATGCACCAGCCCAAATATGACAGCAATACTCCATACATGGGCGAATGGTGGCGTTATAGAGGTACAGGATACTTTCGGGTGTTAGTAGTTTTCTAGCACGGTAGAGAGAGCTCACCTTCTTTGCAGCAGCCTTGGCACTGCTCTCAATGTAATTTTTCCAACTCATGTTTCCTGTGAGCGTTAGGCCAAGGAGTTTGAAAGATGGACTCTCAGATAAAGAGTCGTTGGCCATTGCTATAGGTGGTAGAGAAGGTTTCTTGTAATTATTGAATGAAACTAGTTTAGTCTTGGCGGCATTGAACGTGACCATCTATTTTTGTTCCCATTCCACTACAGTTGGAGGTCATCCCCTAGTGTTTCTGCCATTTCTTTAGATATGTGTTCATTTGTTTTCCTGTCGTGCCTGTTATAGAGTGTGGTTTCATCAGCATATATACCCATCTCAGAGGCAATTTTGTCGGGAAGGTCATTTATGAATATCAGGAACAGTAGAGGTCCAAGGATATACCCCTAGGACACTCCCGCATTTATATCATATTGTTTAGATGTACGACCGTCGAGCACGCTTATAGATAATGTAAGAAATATGAAAACGATGTTGTTGTTTTTAATTTGTTTTATTTTCATCTTTATTTCTACTATCATATAAAAGCCACTTTGTGTGTGTATGTGTGTGTGAGAGTTTCTTCTTCATAGCTTCCGAAAGAGCTGAGCCTATCTTTTCCAATTGCACACAAATGTAATTTATATGTCTACCAGTGTTCATTCGTTTTATATAGAAATTCATTCGATTTATATAGAAATTCATTCGATTCTTTTTTATCTATAAGGGAAGAAAGGCTCAAATATCAGCTTACATGTATTGTAAACAAACACAGACGGAATTTGATGAATTACATTATCATTATTATTATTAGTGGGTTTTTTTTGTTTTGTTTTTTTGTTTTGTTTTTTTTGCTAATTAGTCCACCGAATAAATTATTCCTAAAATATCATGTTTAAGCGTATTGTATGACTGGGCAACGCCGGGGTGCCAGCTAGTATATTATATATATATATATATATATATATATATATATGTGTGTGTGTGTGTGTGTGTGTGTGTGTGTGTGTGTGTATGTCCAGCATGTTAAAAATATACCATTTGTTGTAAAAATCTAATAGATAAACAAGCTGAAGAAGTTGGTGGAGACAGGATATTTTTACGGAAACATAAATCGTAAAATTGCCAACTAATTAATGAAACAGCTGTAATGGAAAAATCCAGGAAATAAACGAAGATTTTAAACAAGAAAACGCGAGTCTTTGAATTTTCAACAAAACTTTGCACTATATATATATATATATATATATATATATATATATATATATATATACAGGGTGTCCCAAAAGTCACACATCATCTAGGTTTTTATAAAATAAATATAATATCTATTTTCTTGTTCATTAGCTCAACAGATAGACAATTCTAGTACACATTTGAGATGTTCCCGAAGACAAAGATGCCAAGAGGGACAGATCTGGTGAGCGGAGTAGCCACTCCACGAAGATCAGTATATGGTGTGCAACTTCTGAGACACCCTGTATATATATATATATATATATATATATATATATATATATATATATATATATATATATATATATATATATATATGCAATGGAGACACTTTGCTTTATGATTTGTTTTTTAATTTTTCGATTTTCCGTATAATGTTTTTTTAAATTTTAGAATTACTATCAAAAGGCGTCAAGTATCTCATTAAATTTATTATCTACAACAAGAAGTTTAGAACACAAAACCTTGTGGTTAGAAACAACTCCTCACCGACTATAAAAATGTTGGAACTAACCAATGTAGTTCATAAATTCAAATGTTTTATGGGAGAATGTAATTCCGAAAATAATGCATACATTGGGCATACAACGACAACGTTGTCCCGGCGAATAACCATGCATCTAAATAATACTAGTTCTATATATAAACATTTCATAAAAGTACATAACTGTCCCCCCCCACCACAAATCTTAGAAAGGTCCTCGTTGACAACATAAAAATTATACAACATGAGAATAATATTAAAAAGTTAAAATTTCTTGAAGCGTCATATATTAGAATCCTTCAACTCACTGTAAATGATGTTGCATTTGAGAAAAGCAGTAACGTTCTAAAATGTGTTGCGTAGTTCCTATTGGACGGACTTTGTTAACGGCGTCCACGAACCTGCTGATTTTAATACTCGAATTTTTAATCGACCTATATTTTTAATCCACTTTTCGTCGACCCTATATATTTTAACTTTCGCTCCTTCGCACTTTTACTTCATTCGTGGACGAATCGAAAGCGCTCGTGACAGCAACAATTATGGAACTTTTATTAATGTTTTAAGATGTACGTTTATTTCGATGGTTAAAGAGTTTTGAAAGAATTCTTTAAATGTAGACCTATAAAGATCTATACAGCTAAAAAAAACTGGTGAAGCTTTAATATATGACGAGAATTTAGATACGACCTTAGTCCTCACTCCTCCAAGTCCGTATTATAGCTTGAACCTACACATCCATTTTGTCACTCACATGTCCTTCCACACACCCTTCCATTATCTACCATACAGGCCAGATTTTTTAATCTCCTGCTCCGAATTGTACTCTTAGTTAGATGTCATATTGCATTGCATGTAACCGAACCCAATATCCTCTCTTCCGATGAGAAGCATAATGCTTCGAAATGCCTAGGTTCAACGAGCACTGAATGGATAAATAAATCTATATATACCAGTATATTGCTTTATCTTGTCTATAATTCTTTTTATATCAGATATACGTGTATATGTTCAAACACACGCAGGCATGCATATATATATATATATATATATATATATATATATATATATATATATATAGATATGCACATATATAAATAGATATATGTTCGAATATATATAGGTGTTTGAATATATATATATATATGTGTGTGTGTGTGTGTGTGTGCTTGCTAGTATATATATACATATATATTGGCGGAAAATACGCGTAAATATGATATTTTAATTCGTCCAGATTTCGTATATATTATTATAGAGTTGTGATTTTAAAAGTAGAAAAAAAAACACGTATTTCAATGTCATCAACAGGAATCGAAACCGAAAGCGAAACTGTATCATTCAAAACTGATGACGTTACCACTGCACCAACGTGACACGTGTACGAAGTGATTAAAAATAAACACAAATGAAAAATAAACTAAGATGAATGTACAAAATGTATAACGATTTTTTTTTTTATTTTAACCTTTATTGGCCCCTTAAAAACTATTTTAACCGACGTAAGGCCCATAAAAGAATGGTCCCTAAAAAATTCCAATCATTTGAAGCCCCTAGCGCCGCTCTGCGACTTTTAGTTTCGGTAGAGATAGAGTTTGAAAATATCGAGACAGACACATACATATAGCCTTTATATATATATATATATATATATATATATATATATATATATATATACTTGTTTATTGTTATATAAACATGCTCACATCCCGCTGCTACAAATAGCCACTTGTTTCAATCAAACAACAGATATCATCAGGCAGCGACTTGACTATTCAAATGTCCAATGAATAACAATTTATATATATATATATTAATATATATTAATATATATATATATATATATATATATATATATATATATATATAAAGTTGCTGCCAATGAGTACATCGACTTAAAAGTGCGAAATTGATTGCCACAAAAAAAGGACACTAATAAAAAAAAATTGGTTTTATTTTACTTTGCCAAAGAAACGTGTGAAGTGTCCGGTGTTAAACAGCAAACATATTGTCACTCGCTAGTCATTCATCTCCTCTAAATCCTCCACACTATGTTTAGGCAGCATCGTTTCCCCCCATCCCTCCCACCAAATTTTACAGTTTCCTATTTACAATGCCTCCCCACAGGACAGAGTTAGACACCAGGGTCGGTTTTTAATGTGGAGAAAAGGAACAAAAATAAAAATTGTCTCGGTCGTGAAGGATTTCTCCTCCACTGACAGAGAACAAGAAATTGAAGTGCAGCATCTGAAGAACAGATACTACACTTTGAGGTATTTATTTGCTCCCCCACTGAGCAAATTAGGCACAAGGCCGATTTTTAAAGTGAGGAGTGAAGGGGAAATAAGAACCAACTCCCCGGGGAGAAGGGGAGCTGGATAGTGCCAATTGGTATGAAGGGTTTCCCCTACATTGACCAAGGTCTTATATGTGGAGTTTCCCCCACATATGGTCTTTGTTTGCAGTATCTGTATCTTGTCCTGAAGGCCAAACAGTTTACAGCAAATGGAAAATAGATGAATTATTTTGAAAATACTATTCGGGTGAGTTCTCCTCGTCACCTTGTTCATAATTGAATTGGCATGATGATAACTGCAGACGGTTTTCTTCTGTACTATCGCCTACGTTTTGTATTACTCGCTCGTAATTTATTAGTTTTCAACCCCTAGGGAGTAAAAAATGTATAGTTGGGAGTAAATAATTGAAGTATCTATCAATGTAAAAATATTTTTTTTCTGTTTCTAGATTGTGTCACATCTAAGAAACCTACATACCTGCATTCTTATGCCTAAGGTTTCGAAGTCTTTAATATTCTTGTATTACTGTTCACCTTAACTACGATAATCGTTCCAAAATAATGCCTCCTATTTTTTATTCCGGAGATTTAAAAATTGTATTGTTATGATGAAAGAACCTCTGCATTCATTACCTGTTTCACCTCTGTAGCGGGTATTGACGGTGTGAAACTCTAAAAAAGAAATCTCTGTCATCAACGTGTGCCAGAAGCTGGATTCTATATGTTCATACCTGAATTTATATGTCCAAAATGCCCTTGACTTTATTGGTGTGGATTGTGTGGAGAAGCCTCGGTGTCTTATGTGAACGAGGGTTAATTTCATTTCCAGTTAATTAAGGCTTTACGAGCTGAGAAACTCGTCTTAGTCTCTAAGTACTAACAGACGAACCGTTTGAGTTTTTAGATATATTTCTGTGCAAAAAATAGAAATTTGTTTGTTTTTTTGCTTTTTGTTGTTGTTTTTTTTTTTCACTTAAAAGCGGGTGTTTAAACCAAAACTAGTGAGTATTGTTAAAGAGTCAACTAAATGGAAAACACCTGACGTAGGATGTTTGCTGTGCCAAGCAGAACTGACTTCTGGAGTACAGTGATGTTGTACTTGATTCCTAAGGAGTTCAACTATTCCTCAAGATCATCTGAAATTGAGCCAAGCACATCTATGATGATTGGCACGATGGAAGTTTTCTTATTCCACAACCTACCAATCTCCTCAGTATCCTCTGTTTCTGATAGTTCCATAAGTTTTGATTCTTTTTGCTTGCTAAGCTGATGTCGTTTGGGCAAGCCATATCAATAATTTGGCATTCAGTGGTCGTTTTATTCATACCTACAACATACGGTTTCCTATGGAGTATCTCTCTCTCTCTCTCTCTCTCTCTCTCTCTCTCTCTCTCTCTCTCTCTCTCTCTCTCTCTCTCTCTCTCTCTCTCTCAGACTGAATCATGAAATCACAGAAATTCTTAACATCCTCATTTTCAAGTACAGCTTCTGGGTGATGTTGGAACCACTTGTCCATCATTTGGATTCCAAACTTTTGGCACACACTCTAATGCAGATTTACACATATTTTGTCATGGCGACGCTTGTACTCATTTTGAGCAGGTGTAGAACACGCACTAACAATGTGTGTCACTGTTTCAAGAATTAAACAACACAGTCTACACTTATGTACTCACTTCTAATAATCATCAGTGTTTACTCATTGCTAACAATCTGCGGCGTTCCCTGCAGGCTACGTGATAACAACTCTCCCCAGATTTCCAGTATTTACCATCTCTTTTGTCAACTTTTGCAAATGAATTTGCGTTATCACAACAACCGCTTTTCATTGATTTCTCGCTTACAATGACCATTAGTCTTCACTGGAATTTGGGCGGCATTAAGCCTCGTCAAAGTTCAAGTTTTTGTCGCTCTCTTCAATTGGAGGTCTGGTTAGTACTTTCTCTCCTCGGTCTTTCCGCCCTCCTTGGCTTTTCTCAATTTGGTGTGGAGCTAGTCTGCGCCGATACTACACTTTTCAATAATAATAATAATAATAATAATAATAATAATAATAATTATTATTATTATTATTATTATTATTATTATTATTATTATTATTTACTAATAGTAGTCACACAGGTCTTCATCAAAGATTTCTCTTTAAGAACAACTTGTGGTGTTCCCTGGAGTCTGAACGACAACAAGTCTTCCCATATTTTCAGTACTCTCAACCTCTTTTGATGACCTTTGCAGATGAATTTCCGTTATCGCAACAGCCGCTTACCAATTATCATCGTCATCATCATCATCATTATTATTATTATTATTATTATATCCATATTTAGTCTGTTGAGTTCTGTTAATATTAAATTGGCAGTCGCAAAAAAAGATTGAGAGGGAGATAAAGAGAAGGAGAGAGAGAGAGGGGAGAGAGAGAACGAGTAGAAAGATTTTAATTAAATGTTTTAATTGTTTACATTTCATATTTAATCAGCTTTGTAAACTATGTTTTTTCGAGTTTCGAGACATGGTTTGAAAGCTTGCGGTCTATTCATGTTTGTTTGTTTGTTTGTTTGTTTGTTTTTATTTTTACATTTATAGTTTATACAGTTGCATTTAAATGTTGATATGCATCCCGTTGGTTTGGAGTGAAGATTTCTACGTTTTTGAATATTTTAGATAAGGAATTATTCGTAATATTTTGATTCTTTATTACTGTTGTTCTCATTCTGAGTTGTTATTTTCACACCGTTTCTGTCAATGTAACCTCTGACCTTCTCTAGGTGTATCTTGTCGTACTCAGGGATTTTCTGTCGAACTCAGGAATCTGCACTGAATTTCATTTTCATACGGAATCCTTTATTTAACCCACGGAATGGCATGTTCTCGTTCTGTCATCCATGGCTGGATTGAAATTCTTAATAATTAGGGCATAGCGGATAGAATATTTGGTAAAATCCAGTTGTAAAACTACACTCTTTTTGCAAATTACTTCTACACAGTCATGACTGACGGAACAAGAACATGCTACCTCCGTGGATTAAATAAAGGATTCTGCATGAAATTCCGTGCAGATTCCCAAGTTTGACAGAAAAATTCCTAAGTTCGGAAAGTACACTTGAAAGGTCGGAGGATATGTCGACCGAAACGTCCTGAAAATAAAACTGAAGATTACAGTAGTAGCCTGAAAAAAAATCCAAATAATACGAATAAAAGGTGGGGATTGAAATATTTGGACTCCAATGTTCACGGTGGAAAATCTTGTAATTTTTTCCAAGAAATCGAAGTAACGAAAATAGTTTTTACATTTTTTTTTTTTAAATTTTAATTAAGCTTCCCTTCCAACGTTCTGCTAAAAAAAAAGGAACGCGTTTTCGCTAACCAGGGTTTAAATTCACGGTTAATACACAGATACGAAAATATTCTTTCTACTTAATCGTCACAATTGAGATTTATTTTTAAGAATTTCCAAAACTTCCGGGGAAAATAAAGAAAAGAATAAATCTAAATGTAACTTGGTCCAATTATCCAGGAAACTCACATTCGACCACCCACGTACATGGAAATCGCGTTTCCGAACGACTGGTTCATTTTCTTAGAAACCTCAAGAGAGGCAGAGAACGAGAGAGAGAGAGAAAGAGAGAAAGAAAGAAAGAAAAGAAAGAAAGAGGAAGAAAGAGCCAGAAAAAGAGAGAGAGGGTGGTTAAAAAGTGAAAGAAAAGAAGCACTTGAGTATTAGCTACATATTAGTAGCAACAGTAGCAACAAAAATATGCAAATATATACATAGCAGGCAAAAAAAAAAATCGGCACTTGTAATTTTTTCAAAAACTGCAAATTTAAGCTAAATTTAATGTAAATGTTTAAACAACCTATACCTCATTTGATTCGCCTTTTATTCCTCTATAATTTTACCAGTTAATATTTGGCTTTTAATTGAAATAGTTTTGCGTTCACGTCAATTTAAAAAAAATAACTTCAAATTATGGAGGTAAAAAGAAAGTCCGCAGCAACAAATTCGCTTAAAACCAGCTTAAATCATAGCCTCTAAATTAGTTTAAAATATCCACCAACAGACAACAAAGCATCTCTAATCGTAATTATTGTTGTTCCAGGTTATACAACATAACATTTAGTCCATATGCCACGACTTTCACTTAGTGATCGTAAGGAGCTCATTAATCTCCATCTTTCTGATTTATCCAATCGAGAAATCGTCTGCAGATTGAAAGGTGATGAGAAAATGGTACGAAAGACTGTGCAAAAGCACCAAAACACCGTTATGTCCCTAAATCTGGTCGTACTAGAGTTACTTCTAACAGGGAAGATTATCCTATCAAGATTCGCAGCCTAAGAAACAGATTTGAAACGGATCCCCAAATCCAATAACAGTGCAATCTTGCTCTCTTTCATTCTCTTTCATATTGGTCAAAAGTACTTTTTAGCGACGAAAGCAAGTTCAATAGGCTAGGCAGTGATGGTAGACGGTACGTCCGTTGGAGGAAAGACGAATATTTAATCCTATGTGCTCAATTTCAACGCTGCGAAGTGGTGGAGATTAAGTTTTGGTGTGGGGCATTATTAGTACCAATGATCCAGGGCCTATAGTTCGCTAGCAAGGTCGAATTAATTCGACCATGTACATTAATATGTTGACTGAGCATATTCTACCCTACTTTGGTCGGAATTTGAATGATAGTCCCATCTTAATGTAGGATAATGCTTCAATTCACACAGCTGGCAATCTCAAGAGGTTCCTCGAAAAGTATGATATTCCGTGTTTGGATTGGCCTGCACAATCTTCAGACCTCAGTCCTATCGAAAACGTATGGCATTACATCAAGCAACAGCTACGCAATGATAAAATTTCAAATTTGGAAGAACTTTGGACAATTTTTTTTTTTAAAGTGTGATGCCCTTTCTCCGGATTATAGCTGTAGTCTAATTCAAGGAATTCCCAAAAGATCGCAGGCTGCCAAATTGCGGAAAGGCTATGCTACTAAATATTAACTAGTCCATTGTATTTGTGTTGCATCAATGTCCCAAAGTTACATTTGAATAACAATTTTCTATTGTGCGGACTTTCTTTTTGACTCCTCAATTTGAAGTTACATGGGGTCACCACTTATCAAGGCCCGAAGGCCACTCAGGAATAAGGGTTATTGCGTGTACAGTAATCAATGAGATAGTATTGTAATCATTAGTATTGGAGATTTGATAGAGTGTCTTACTTAAGAGGGCGGTTTTGTCAGGAATTTGTTTATGTTGGACTTGAAGACATCCAAGTTGTAGTCAGGTGGGAAACAGGCAAACGGAACAGAGTTCCACAGTCGTACACTTCTGAGAAAGAAGCTCTGCTTATGGAATCTACGTTTGGAATTTGGCACAGATAAAGAGTGGGGAAAATTATTGACAGTAGTTTCAGCCAGACGGGTGTTTCTCGTGAAAGATTAGCAAAGGTGATGAGAGATTGGAGCTCAGACGAGCACTTGCCAAGGAAATAACGATAAAGCAAAGACAGGCTCACAACGTCTCTTCTGTGGGAGAGGGGCTGCAGGGAAGAGAAAAGGGCATCCCCACTAAGCTACGAAGTCTACTTTGTACTCTCTCAAGGCAGGATAGGCTGTTTTTAGCAACTCCTGTCCAGATGTGGCAACAGTACCCCACCCTTGGACGTACTTGGCGTTTATACAGATAGAGAATTGCATCAGTAGTGATATATCTTCTGGAGTGGTAGAAGGATCCCACCATTTTCCCAGCGTCCTTGGCAACAGACCTGATGTACGTGTTCCATTTCAGATCACGTGTAAAGGTCAAACCCAAAAGCTTGTCAAAACATGAAGCCTCCCCAAGACGAGAGCCATTTCAATTGATGCAAGATGGGGATCAGAGCGTTGATGATGTAAAGATAGAAGCTTGGTTTTGGATGCATGAAAATTAACCAGCCACCTCTTCCCCCACTGAACCACGCGCTCAAGATCAGAAGAGAGAGAATTAGAGAGAACTTTGTCATTTACGGCCTTTGATGTGTTGCCATAGATGGTCATGTCATCAGCACAGATATCAACGAATGATTTAAGTATGTGTTTTGGGAGATCATTGATGTAGATCAGGAAAAGAGCTGGGCCCAGGATGGACCCCTGGGGGACTCCAGCATTAATACTGTGGGCCTCTGATTTCTGCCCATCAACCACTACTCTTATGAACCTATCGGAGAGAAATGATTTAATGATTGAGAAAACATTACCAGTGATACCGTAGCTGGAAATCTTGTGAAGTAGGCCGTTATTCCATACCTTATCGAAGACCTTCGATATGTCAAGAGCAATTGCCATGGAAAGGAAGCCTTTGTCAAGAGATTCACTAATCCTATGAGATATAACCGTTAGCACATCTGCTGTAGATCTTGCAGAACGGAAACCATATTGCATGTCACTAAGAAGGTTATTTCTGTTGAGGTGGTTGACTACTTCTTTATTTAATATGGATTCCAACAACTTACTCATGACACACAGGAGACTTATTGGTCTGTACTAAGAGGAAGATGACTTTTCACCTGAATTCTTAAATACAGGGCATACTGATGAGGTTTTCCATGGTGTTGGAAAACACTTCTCCTTAAGGCAACGTTTAAACAGTTTTGTAAGTATGGGGGCAAGTTCTGGTTGAAGCCTTTTCAGCACTATAATTGAAATGTCGTCAGGGCCAGTTGCTTTACTGGAATCAAGGTTCTTGAGTAGCTTGGCGACCTCCCGCACAGATATTTGTATGTTGCATAGCGTGTTGTCTGTGATAAGAGGAAATACGGGGAGTTGATGGCCTTCGTCGCATAGGGTAGAATTAGCTGCAAAGTTTTGGCAAATAGTTTGGCATTATCTGATGCTGACAAGATGCCCTCAGGTCTATTGATGATGGTTGGGATAGAACGCACGCTTCTTTTCAGGATCCTGTTTGCTATTTGCAAAAACTGGTTGGAACCAAGCCGCTGCTCAGCTACTTTGGATTTAACGGACTGGGCATATAGCCCTCTTGCATTTTTTATTACTCTTTTACAGTGGTTGCTGGCAGTCCTGAAAGCAGCTTTAGTCTCAGTACATCTATTACGTTGGTAGCTATGGAAAAAGTAATTTCTGTGCACGATGGCAACAGCACATTCTGGGGAGAATCATGGCTGGCTGTTAAGCGTTTGTTGGAATTTTTTTGATGGTATGAATCGGTCTATGCCTACAATTAACTATTCGGTCAGGTCTGATATTATAGAGGACACATCCTTTTTAAACATGAAATGCAGATGTAGATCGGATATGAATGTACGGAAGCTATCCCAGTCAGCCATAGAGTATCGATATACAGTACGATGGTAGAGATGTATGTCTTTTATTTGTATCGTAACTGCTACAATGGAGTGGTCGGAAGATCCCAGAGGAGATAGAACGGAACATGAACATAGCTTAGGGGAAGTTGTGAGGAAAAGGTCTAGAAGGCTTGCATACTGACCGGTAGTATCGGGCATACGGGTGGGTTCGTGAACAATCTGAGTGAGATTATAGGCAATGGCAAAATCATGACAAAGCCTCCTCTCGTCATCGGTCTTATTTGAGTGGATCAGCCATTCTACATTATGGACATAGAAGTTACCGCAAATGTGAATGTTAGCCGAAGGATGAGCAGACAGGATGTGGTCAATTTTCGCAGATATGCGCTTAAAAATAGTAACCCCACTGTTGTGTGGGGCGATAGAGGGCAAATATAAATGCAACGGTGTAAGCTAGTGCAATCCGGAAGCACATATAAGGTAAATTAGGGTCTTCTCTGGAGGTATCTCTACCACATGAAAGGCATCTTTAATGTAGGCACATATTCCATGCTCATGGCGATCTTGGGTGTCAGATTTAGCTGTTAAATTAGAGTATCTGTTAATTATGAACTCATCTAGGGAAGTAGTCGACCCTATTCCAGTTTCACTTAGAAATAATATGTTCGGTTTCGTCTCATGTAATTGTGTTTCAACCTCTGGAAGGTTGGAACGTAGACCCCTGATGTTGGAGAAGGAGACCTGGTAGTAGGGGTCTACGTTGGAGGATGGGGTTATAAGTTTATTCGTGTTTTGTTTTTGGAGATTTGTCATGTTGAGGTTTTGGGATTTGTGGTACAGGTCGATAGACTTGGTTGGAGCAGGACAGAGAGGGAAAGTAAGAGAGAAAAAGACAAGATTTTTTTTGTAGCATGATAAGGTAAAGCCGTAACAATTACCCACTAGTATTGCATCGAGAGGCACTACCAGAAACTACTGTATGGTCCAGAATCCATTCACCAAATGGCAATACAGCAGCCCCAGTACTTTGCACCTGCTGATAGGACAGCCTCCTTAGTGGTTAATCTAAGGTTCGGGTCCCTGACTCTCAGGCGGATAACGCCAGCTCAGATGAAACGTTTACCGCCATCATTCTTACTAGTGACATCACCACAAGGATAGACATAGAAACAGAAAATTTCTGACATCTCAGACTACTGTTTACAGAGTACTACCGACCTGGAAAGCAGCTTTTTCTTCACCCTTTGTCAGAAAAATCACTCATTGGAAATGGGGACTGAAGGACAAAAAAGGAGAAGCGAGAGTTACTGGAGCTGCCGATAACACATCCACATGCATTATCTACTCTCCATTTAAAAAAAAAGGTGAGAAGGACTTATTAATATCTTAGTATAAGTCCGTTGCCCCATTCCCATTTTAGGACAGTACTTGAAGGTAGTCTCTCCTCCCATATTAATGTGTGGATACTTTTTGCCTTTATCTACCTCGAGCTAGAATGTTCGACCATTCCAGCTCCACCCCATAATAAATATGCTATAATGGAACTTTTATCAAATTGGAGAAGTCTGGTTAAATTTTAACTCGTTTAAAAAACTGGTTAAGAAGTAATACCTTTAGGGTTACGTATTAAGTTTAGACTAGCTAGAAGTAATGCATATTTTAGAGAGAAAAAAAAAAGCCGCGTGTTTTTGAGTTCAGATAATATGCAGGTATAATTTGGAAAATGTTCAATTTCATAGGACACTTTTGGGGGGGGGGAATGTTCAATTTCATAGGAGACATCATATATATATATATATATATATATAATGCACCCTTGACGTATGGGGTTCCGCCAAAACAACTGTTTACGGCGGAGAAGTACTGTTAACAAATGAATGAAATGCATCAGAAACTTCAGCAACAACACCCAGAATTAATCAACAGAAAATGCCCAATTCTCCTCTACGACAATGCCCGACCACGCGTTGCTAAAGCGACCCTGCAGAAGTTAAACGAATTGGACTACCAAAATCTGCCTCATCCTCCATATTCTCCAGACGTCTAACCTACCGACTAACACTTTTTCAAGCACATCGACAACTTTTTGCGTGATAAATGTATCAAAAACCTAAGCGATATCAGAAACGGCTTCAGCGATTTTATCGCCACCAGAACACAAGATTTTTTACGTTATTGACATAAATGCACTTGTTTTGTGCGATCAATAAATTTTTGTTTGAGCCGAGATGTGTTCACCTAGATTTAAAAGTTAAAGACCAGAAAAACTTTCTTGTACACATCTATCTATCTATCTATCTATCTATCTATCTCTATCTCTCTCTCTCTCTCTCTCTCTCTCTCTATATATATATATATATATATATATATATATATATATACGGCATAATCGCGTTGACACACCGGTTCTCGTCAGATCACCGGTTAAGCAACGTTGAGCCAGGTTAGTACCAGATGGGTGACCATTTGGGAATTCTAGGCGCTGTATGTGCTCTCCGCTTATCTCGGCATTTGTTTCCAGTCGCCTTATACTTCACTTACCTCTGGTATTTAACAATGTCGTCTCAGGAGAGGTGTGGTTGGAGATTGCGCACCTCCTACCACAAAAATTTCACGTGCAAGCAACCCTTCGTGATTATCCATACTCTGTCCAAGACTGAAGGAGCCTGCTTCTTGGTGTGTATATATATATATATATATATATATATATATATATATATATATATATATATAGAGAGAGAGAGAGAGAGAGAGAGAGAGAGAGAGAGAGAGAGAGAGAGAGGGATAGAGAGAGAGGAGAAACGTATATATGACGAACAAGCATATATTACACTACCTGCAAAAAGGAGGTAATTCCTAGAAGTATGTTAAAATGATGAACAAATATGTATAACACTACGCCCGTAAATAAAAGTTAGATAACAAAAGTTGGATAATATTCTCCTGACAAAAAAAAACATATACTACACTATTTCCTACAAGAAAACAAAAAAAACATATACTACACTATTTCCTATAAGAAAACAAAAAGTAATCTCTGTGAGTAAAAACTGACAGCATAACAAACTCCACACTACCCATTTGAAAAGGAAGGAGTAATTCTTGGGAGGTTTCTATCAAACTAGCAGAACAGATGCTACACTAATTTCACCTCGGAATTGAGACTTGCAAGCTTGTATTAGTATAGTATGGACTTTAATCATACAGATACGAAATTTCTATTAGTAACTAGCAAGCTGTCCGGTGTTGCCCGGTCAACAAAAACGATTAAATATGATGTTTTAATTCATGCAGATTACGTATTTATTATTCGAGACAATTCTCTACCCATTATTATGTAAAACCTAAGATATAATAGAGATATCAATATATAATGGATTAGGTCTCCGCTAATCGAGCCAGAGATGTCTCGTGATACGGGGTTCGAATCGTTCGACTGGTAGTAATCGTGACACCATGCACTGAAGATTCCCGAAAGGATGAAACACTAGTGTCTGAAGGTATTTAATTATTATAGCAGAAAATAATTATGACAGCCCCTTTAAGAAATTCGTTTCTTATCGTTGAGCACTTTCAGTTGAATTAAAGTCGGTCAATTTAGCTCTTATGTGTAGATCATCGTATAACGATTAGATCACTGTCTGACTGACGTAAATGAACACTTAAAATTAAGATGTTTAAAATTCAACGTTATTTCAAGCGGTTAATGGTAGCCGAATGGATTAGGTCCCCGCTAATCGAGCCAGAGATGTCTCGTGATACGGGGTTCAAATCGTTCGATTGGTAGTAATCGTGACACTCTGCACTGAAGATTCCCGAAAGGATGAAACACTAGTGTCTGTAGGTATTTAATTATTATAGTAGAAAATAATTATATATATATATATATATATATATATATATATATATATATATATATATATATATATATATATATATATATGTGTGTTTTGGGTGCCATCACCAAGAATCAGAACAAAACCATCACATTCTCCGCCCTCATTGATTAGACCGTGAGTCACGCCCATATATATATATATACACTTGTGCCCGATATTATTCATACCCCTCGGATCTTTGAGATTTCTATAAGAATATTGCTCAAACCAGAAGGTAGACAATATTAAAGGGATTTCAAACAATAAATCAAGCATAAGCATTTAATTTAAACTCAACAAATAAATAAATTATGCAAGTTTGAAACAGTATACAAAGAAAAAACAATAATGGCACTAGTTCAAAATTATTCATACCTCTCTTACTAATAGTCAATAGCATGCCCTTTATTCTTAATAACTACCTGTAACCGTTTTGGATATTTATCAACAAGGTTTTTACAAGCATCAACACTGATTTTTTACCATTCTTCAATGCAGTAGTTCTCCAAATCCCTCAAATTTCTAGGTTTCCGCTTTTTAACCTTAGTTTTCAATATGTGCCAGAGGTTTTCGATAGGGTTCAGGTCGGGACTCTGGCTAGGCCCTTCCAAAATATTAATTTGATTATCCTCAAACCATTTCTTGACTATTTTGGCAGTATGTTTTGGATCATTATCCTGTTGAAGGACCCAGTTTGGTCCTAAATGGAGCTTCTCCGCATCCTGTCTAATGTTTTTCTGGAGTATCTCCAAATATTGCTCCTTCTTCATGGTTCCATCTATCTTGACCAAACTACCTGGACCACTAGCCGAAAAGGAGCCCCAAAACATTAGGCTACCACCACCATGTTTCACCGTGGGTATGGTGTTCTTTGGGTTGTAAGTTTCTCCTTTCTTCCTCCAAACGTAAGAAGCATCCATATGGCCAAACAATTCAATTTTTGTTTCGTCAGTCCACAAAATACTTGAGAAAACGGACTCTGAAGAATTCACATGGGTCCTAGCAAACTTTAGACGTGCTGCAAGGTGTTTTCCGGCGTGCAATGGAGTCCTTCTTGGTCTTCTTCCTTTCAGACCATTTTCATGCAGAGTCCTTTGCAATGTTTGCCTTGATATTTTTATGCCAGAAGACTCCATATTTTCTAAAATGTCCTTAGTAGTGGTGGTTGGATTTGCATTAACACTGCTTACAATATCCCTGGTGGCTCTAGCAGACAGTTTCCTTTTCCTTCCTCTACCAATCAAGTTGTTTGTTGTGTGGTGGCTCTGGAATTTTTTGATGATGCTCTGTACTGTTGCTGTAGGGACCTCAAATTTCTTGGAAATTGACTTGTAACCTAAACCATCCTTATGTGAATTCACAATTTTAGTCCTAAGATCATTACTAAGCTCTTTTTTCTTCCCCATTCTAATAATTTTTATTCTTTTATTGGTTTTCAGTTGATATCATTTTAATTTCTGAAAAATGCAAAAACCGAAATGAAATTAATCAAAGGTTGTATAAAAGCATTCAAAATAAGAATCAAACAGGAAACAAACAGTCAGAAACTCGATTAATACTGAAAAAATAAGGGGGTATGATTATTTTTGAACATTGCAGATTTTATAAATAGCTGTATATTTCTTTTATTACAAGTATCCCGAGATTTTAAAATGACGAAAATGATCAGAAGAGGTTTATTAAGAATATGTATCAATATGGACGTAAACAATAAATTCTTACAACGTTACACCTAATAAACTCAATTTTCAAGGAGGGGTATGAATAATATCGGGCACAAGTGTATATATATATATATATATATATATATATATATATATATATATATATATATATATATATATATATAGGAAGGCAATCTAAAAATAAAATAAAATGATAAGAAAGAAGTGAATCCAGCTGCTTCATCCCTTAAAAAAGATATTATAAATATATTCATATATGAATAACAAATGTATTTTAGTGTCTGAAGAGTAGCTATTTTTGGAATGTTTTGAAATAATATAATGTTTAGATTTATCTTAATACTTATAAAACAATTATAACACAGTAGGAAATATATTTCATGTTTTCCTATATTGATTTTGCAAAATTATTATATATATATATGCATATAGGTGTATATAAATATAGTCGTCTATATGCATATATAAAAAAAAGATAAACGAAGTCACACGTATATCAACGTTTCGTCTTTATTGTAAAACTTTTCCTGGATGAAAGAAGAAGCTTTACAATAAAGGCAAAACCTTGATAGGCGTGTGACTTAGTTTGTCTTTTCTTTATCTTCCTATCGCCTCGCAATACTATTTATATATATATATATATATATATATATATATATATATATATATATATATATATATGTGTGTGTGTGTGTGTGTATGTCTGTCTGTCTGTGTGTATGTGTGTATGTATGTGTGTGTGTTAAATTTTTTATTCATACATATTTAAATATATATATAGAGATAAATTTATATATATATATAAATAAAATTTATATATATATAAATTTTATTCATACATATTTAAATATATATAGAGAGATAAATTTATATATATATAAATAAAATTTATATATATATATATAAATTTTATTCATACATATTTAAATATATATATATAGATAGATAGATGTTTTTATTTGTTTTTGTTAGCGATACTTTCTTGAATGAATTCAAGTATTTATACGAAAGTGCATTTTTACCTAAATGCTTGTTGGGAATAATTTCCCCATTGACCAATCTGGTACCCCCTTAATCGGGAGCGGCATATATATTATTTTATTTTTAAAATATAATTATCCACTGACACGTGTTTCGTCATCTACGACTCATCAGAGTGGCTGAATCTAGCGAGACTCGAAATCGGGACTCCATGATAAGAAGGCTAAACCTCTACCACGCGGCTGCCTCGCCTGACTACTAAATGTAACGCGTTTTTATGTAGATGTTTTTATTTGTTTTTGTTAGCGATGCTTTCTTGAATGAATTCAAGTATTTATACGAAAGTGCATTTTTACCTAAATGCTTGTTGGGAATAATTTTCCCATTATATATATTCACCTGTCATTCCCTTTTTAAAAGATGGAATCGCTCGATCGTCGAAAGCAAGGTTCAAGTCCACAGAGTTTGATAATTATATAGATAGTATAGATATAAGAGACCGTCTTCTGGTTAAAAATAATTATATAGATAGTATAGATATAAGAGACCGTCTTCTGGTTAAAAATAATTATATAGATAGTATAGATATAAGAGACCGTCTTCTGGTTAAAAATAATTATATAGATAGTATAGATATAAGAGACCGTCTTCTGGTTAAAAATAATTATATAGATAGTATAGATATAAGAGACCGTCTTCTGGTTAAAAATAATTATATAGATAATATAGATATAAGAGACCGTCTTCTGGTTAAAAATAATTATATAGATAGTATAGATATAAGAGACCGTCTTCTGGTTAAAAATAATTATATAGATAATATAGATATAAGAGACCGTCTTCTGGTTAAAAATAATTATATAGATAATATAGATATAAGAGACCGTCTTCTGGTTAAAAATAATTATATAGATAATATAGATATAAGAGACCGTCTTCTGGTTAAACATAATTATATAGATAATATAGATATAAGAGACCGTCTTCTGGTTAAACATAGTTATATAGATAATATAGATATAAGAGACGGTCTTCTGGTTAAAAATAATTATATAAATAGTATAGATATAAGAGACCGTCTTCTGGTTAAAAATAATTATATAGATAATATAGATATAAGAGACCGTCTTCTGGTTAAAAATAATTATATAGATAATATAGATATAAGAGACCGTCTTCTGGTTAAAAATAATTATATAGATAGTATAGATATAAGAGACCGTCTTCTGGTTATAAATAATTATATAGATAATATAGATATAAGAGACCGTCTTCTGGTTAAAAATAATTATATAGATAGTATAGATATAAGAGACACTCTTCTGGTTAAAAATAATTATATAGATAATATAGATATAAGAGACCGTCTTCTGGTTAAACATAATTATATAGATAATATAGATATAAGAGACCGTCTTCTGGTTAAAAATAATTATATAGATAGTATAGATATAAGAGAACGTCTTCTGGTTAAAAATAATTATATAGATAATATAGATATAAGAGACCGTCTTCTGGTTAAACATAATTATATAAATAGTATAGATATAAGAGACCGTCTTCTGGTTAAAAATAATTATATAGATAATATAGATATAAGAGACCGTCTTCTGGTTAAAAATAATTATATAGATAATATAGATATAAGAGACCGTCTTCTGGTTACAAATAATTATATAGATAGTATAGATATAAGAGACCGTCTTCTGGTTATAAATAATTATATAGATAATATAGATATAAGAGACCGTCTTCTGGTTAAAAATAATTATATAGATAGTATAGATATAAGAGACCGTCTTCTGGTTAAAAATAATTATATAGATAATATAGATATAAGAGACCGTCTTCTGATTAAAAATAATTATATAGATAGTATAGATATAAGAGAACGTCTTCTGGTTACAAATAATTATATAGATAGTATAGATATAAGAGACCGTCTTCTGGTTAAAAATAATTATATAGATAGTATAGATATAAGAGACCGTCTTCTGGTTAAAAATAATTATATAGCTAGTATAGATATAAGAGACCGTCTTCTGGTTAAAAATAATTATATAGATAGTATAGATATAAGAGAACGTCTTCTGGTTAAACATAATTATATAGATAATATAGATATAAGAGAACGTCTTCTGGTTAAAAATAATTATATAGATAGTATAGATATAAGAGAACGTCTTCTGGTTAAAAATAATTATATAGATAATATAGATATAAGAGACCGTCTTCTGGTTAAAAATAATTATATAGATAGTATAGATATAAGAGACTGTCTTCTGGTTAAAAATAACTAGACAAAGCCAATGATTTGAAAACTGCACCAATATTAAAAACTACAAAAACCAATAAAACATCCCCGATTCACACACACCTATACAAAGGGAGTATTCTGGAATATTGGTGAGATTAGTCACTCAAAGTCTAGTAAATATCATACTCACTTTCTGTTTGTGAGAAAAGCACCAAATATTAAACATAAACACGAAAATAAACCTGATATCCACGCGAACATATATGTATTTAGATATATGTCTGCACCTATCAACACACTCGCTCATGCTCCAAATCCAAATACATAAAAACAAAACCGAAACGAAATATGATGGAGTGTTGAGGATACTTGTTGATAGACTGCCCTCGGATAAACATAATCTGACAACTTCGACTGATGTCAAAATAAACTAAAAATAATTTTTAAAAAACGCCCAACATTGATTAAATCACTTTACACCCACATATCACACACAAACCTATCTTTATATTTTTGCCGTTAAAAACGGGAAAAAGTTATAGGCTGTTGACTTAGAATGAGTACTTTATGCCAAAGGGATAATTGAATATTGTTAAATTAATCACTAACTGATCGGATACCATAATAATTAGTTTGCTGCACCTAATCATAACAAAGGTCCATACAAAATTACAACCAGATCGACTCAGTAGAGTCCGAGAAAACTAGTATATGAGCATTTTGTGGACTAGTCCCTATAAACGCTAAAGGGGCGTGGAATTGATAGTATAATATTTAATAAGCTGAACTTTATTATAGCAAAAATTTATACAAAATTTCAGCCAGGTCGAATCAGTAGTTTCCAAGAAAACTTCTAGAGATTATATGATGTTGTGATGACTAATCTCTATTAATCCCTAACTGTGCGTCGTGCGGATACCATAATATTAGTTCTCTGCACCTTATGATAGCAAAGCTCCATACAAAACTTCAGCCAGATCAACATAGTAGTTTCTAAGATAAAGTTGACAACGGACAGACAGAAAGACCAATAGAAATATAATACCGATATATAAGTATTTTTACTTTTATACATTACAGCGTTTGCTTATTATCTCATTCGCGACTTGACCCTGGATAAAAAATGTCGGCCATGATATAAACTCTGGTGGCTTGTCTAAATAAAAATTACTTGCAGAACCCGTGGAAATTCCACGGTAGTTGAAAATTTTTTAACACATTATAAATAAAATGAATAAAAAAATAAAATAAAACAAATAACGACGAATTTAAAACAATTTTTAGTAAATTCTTTTCTAACTGTATAAAGCTAAAAAAAAAAAAGTTAAAAATTTTAATTTTTTCAATGAAAATTCCGCACACAATACATTGATTTTTGTTTTTTTTCTGAATAACTTTTTCATATGAACAGATGGCAGTTCACTTATACATTGTTTTTTAATTGAAAAAATAAACTAAAATCAAAAACAAACTTACATTCTCGTCTCAACATAAACTTTTTTCTTTAATTCTAAAATAAAATAGCCAATTTCAAACAGTAAACAGACGGATATGTTTTTTATTTAAAAGATTTTTAGAGCGGAAATAGTTTTAATGATTTTTAATTGATGAAGAGCGATTATAAAGGGAGGTAATTCGTTTCTCATTAATTAATGTTTGTGATGATGATGGGCTTTTTTTTTGTAACACTGGAGTCAGACAAGTAAATTAATATTTGGATACTAAAAAATTGCAAAAACCAAACGCTTGAATATTTCCCAAAAGTAACATCTACGCAGATCACTAGAATATAAAAGTTTATTGCGTTTGGTAAAGTTTATTGGTTTCGAATTTGTTTTTACCTCTTATTTTCTTGTTAACTACACTTCACACTCCCTAGGGAGGATACGGACTGACAACCTGGGTGTGCTACGTTCGAATCCAGGCCAATAAGAGAAACACTTTCACTTAGGGACAATGGCAACCTTTACGTTGTCTCCCCCGTAAGTACCCGCCATCCTTCTAGAAATAATTCTTTATAGAAAGATATCGGAGAAACGTATGCCAACAACTCTGTTTTGTTTTCTGATCTTTCCCCCAAGTCTTCTTTAGGGATTCTATCTTTGGCCCTCAAAACTAACAAAGATTAGAGCATTCCTGTAACGACCTGGTCCCTTTTGATTGCGGTGTAGTACTGGTTCTGTGTAGTTCTAGGAGGTATACCCTCCCAGGCTTTGCCTTCTCTCTGTAAGAAGATGTTATTTTACTGCAGTCGCCTGAAGCACCTTTAACGGCGGGTCTGCCCAGGCACTTTTTGCAGGTCAGAGTGGCATTCCTCGGGAGGGGGGCGTTGATTTCTCAATCTCACCTTCCGACCTTGGTGTCACAGTTCTTGCAACTGAAGAGAACTAAATAGGCCCCCTCCTAAATGTCTCCTTACGCCCTCATAAATAAACACTCCTCAATTCCGTCATATCTGAATTTATCGTTCTTATTTTTATTTTGTTATTTTAATCGAATCACACGATATTTTTTTTTATGACGCGTATCCTCATGGCTACTTATATCTCCTCTTTCTTTCGGGAAGTATTTTTCTTGGTCACACCCCTTTTCCTACTGGTTTTCTATTTTATTTTTTTAATAATTCATTTTTCATTTATGCAAAAAAATAGCTCATATGACGTCAGACATAAATGGCTTCCTCTCTTTTCCTTTTTGTCTTTCTTTTTCCTAATTTTTTTTTTTTTTTTTTTTTTTATATCTAAGTTTTCAGACATGGTTCAAAACCAGCTCGTGACCAGTAGTTTTTTTTTAGTTTTTTTTTTTATTACATTTTCACCCCAAACAAGGCAAATTGCCATTTTGGTGTAGGGGGCTACTATCAGGGGCAACAACTACTGGGGTACTATGTAGGGATTTGGGCAGCAAGGTGTCGGTTCACGTTACACTTGAACTTCTGCACGTCAGTACTGTTGGGGAAGCAGGGACCTGGAATGGAATTCCAGAGTCTAGCGGTTCTGGGGAAGAAACTATTGGAGTAAAAAGATCTTTTACATCTAGGGATCTCTACAGTGTGGGGTGGGATTTAGCAGCCTGTCGGGTTTGTCGAGGGTGCTCACGTCGTGGGGGCACAAGTGATTGCAGTTCGTCAGAGCATTCGCCACTAAAATACTTGTAGAAGTTTCTTTTCTCACGGTCTTCAATCACAGTACAAAGTCACCATTGATTGGTCTGTATACGAACTGCGAAGTGCAGTGATGTCCAGCACTCTCATCTATTAATGAAATAATTTTACAACGATACTTGCGAATATAGGAAGCAAAAGTAAATTGAGAAATAAACTAAACGCAGGAAAAATTATATAAAAATAAATGATTGACCGATTAGTCAGGTGAAGATAAGATTTTAAATTTATTGAGCAAAAAAACAAAACAATTAATAACGACTAAACATACGAAAAAGACATGTGAAAAGGGATGACTTAGGGCATGTCTAGCTATTTAAAACATCAAGTGCATCAATTGAAAAAGTAGAAAAAACAAAAATGACAAAAAGAAACCACCGAAAATGATAGATAGAAAATGAGTCATTGCATGAAAATCTATATATAAAAGTGAGAATGTGTGTGTGGGTGTGAAGACAACTCTCAACCTATATACTCAACGATTAATTAATCCTTAGACATGAAGTTTGTTATATAGGGTATTCAGACATGGGAAATATATACTTCTAGCTCTTCAAACATGGGAAATATATACTTCTAGCTATTCAACAATACATGTCTGAATATATATATATATATATATATATATATATATATATATATATATATATATATATCAATTTGTGTGTGAATGTTGCCTTTATGATTCTAAAAGGGGGCATCGGTTGTACATATTAATAATAATTTGGGGGGGTGTAAGGTTGATTTTCAGTCGAGGGAAAAATGGATCCTTGTATATGTTGCCCATGATGATATCAATGGTTTTGTGAACTGGGACGTTGGTGAAGAAGCTTTCTACGTTTAATGAAGCCGTGATTTTGTTATTAACTTTTGTTTTTTGGAGAATTTGTATAAGTTTTTCGGTAGATTTTACGCTATATTTGCTTTGTAAGTAAGGAGTTATGAGATGTTTGATTGATTTGGTTAATTTATAAATAGGAGCTGTTACTTGTGAAATAATGGGGCAGAGAGGGGAGTTGGATTCATCGGTTTTTACATTACTATAAAGTATCCGGGTTTATAACCAATTATTTTAGGGAATCTTTGATTATTTATCATAGCATTGTTCGCAGTTATGAATTCATTGACTGGAGGTTTCAGTTGATTTATGAGGTTTGTATTCAGTTTTTTTTTTAGTTTGTGCGGTCATCTTTTTTTTTTTTTTACAAGGTGGTCACCACTTATCAAGGGCCGGAAGCTACTCAGAGATCAGGGTTATTGTAAGTACAGTACGTTAGTGTGGATATTTAAAGTGTCTACTTAAGGGGGCGGTTCATCAGGAATTTCTAGTTTTTGGAAATAATCAGATTTGTTAAGTATTACATATATGTTAGCTTTGTCGGTTTTTCTAACGATAATGTTTTGGTGACTTTTTAAGTTCATTCATTAGCTGCTTTTTCTTTCAGATTATTAGTTATGATTGTATTAGATCTTTTATTTTTATCGAACCTGTTTTTAATGGATTCCGCTTTGAGTATGTCTTTTATTTCTGGGTGCATATGATATTTTGTTTGTTTTTTAATCTAATAATATTTTCATATAAAAGTTCTATTTCAGCTCTTTTGATTATATGTGTTAAAGATGTGAAAACTAGGTTATGAAATTCAATTTCGTGTTCAGTAAGTTCCTGGTTTGAGAGGTTGATGTAGTCTTTTTTTTTTGTCTTTTGAGGAACAAAAAAAGAGCCTTTATACAAAGAATTTCGTCTGTTTTGGATCAATTTTCTATGCGCTATTTCAAAGTTATTATTAGGGCTAGGACAACAGCATATTCTTTTCATTGTTTTGACTCTCGAGTGTGTATCCGTTGATATCTTATATGCTTTTATATAGAGTGATGTGCTTCCTGTCTGATTAACTGTGTCTAACTGTGTCGGATATATACTCGAGTCAAAATAATGACAAGAATATGCTGTTGTCATAGCCCTAGTTATTATAAATTTCAGATAGACGGTGTTGGATTTCAAATACACGAAAATCAAATTTATATATCTATCTATCTATCTATCTATGTATCTCTCTCTCCCTCTCTCTCTCTTTCTCTCTCTCTCTCTCTCTTTCTCTCTCTCTCTCTCTATATATATATATATAATATATATATATATATATATATATATATATATATATATATATATATATATATATAATCATTCTCCCAGTTGGAAATATAAGGTTTGCTCAGTTGGTCATTTATTACATCTCAAAAAGTATCCATTACAATATTGTTTTGTATTGCGACTATCAAGTCTGCAAAATTTACATATATAAAAAAATGTTCTTTTTTCATTATAGAAAAAACTTTATTTATGAGAAAGATTTTTTAATCCATTACGATTGGTATATACAAATTAAGTACGTTTCAAGTAAATAATTAAACTATATATATATATATATGTTTGTCTGTGTGTTTAAATCATTTTTTCAAATCAAGTTCAAAATAAAAGGGCATTCGCCAAGATAATATAGTGGTTTACAATTGTTATACGGCAGTGTTTATGTTAAGTTATACGATGAAGCAATTTTTCTAAATACTGTATTATCTCCAGGTTTATTGATCAATTCGAAACAAGGGAATACAATACAGTGCGTATGAGGTTATCATTATATATATATATATATATATATATATATATATATATATATATATATATATATATATATATATATATGAGCAGTATTCCTTCTCTTATGCATGTTAAATAATTCCTATTTGTTTCTTTTGTGATCCGTTTTTTCCCCCATTTGGCTGGCCAATGTTCGAGTGTAAAAAGAAATTTTCCAAAGTCGGGAACATTTTCGACTTCCATGAGTCGTCCTCAAATGAATGATGAATTTTTAAAAAATGCATTTAGTGAATTTATTAAAATCGGTTAAAATCGTTAAAAGCACTTATACATGCTGTCGTCCTCTTATTGAACCTGATTGATGGTCGGTTTGTTTATGCGAATGAGTAGGGATATCATGATTGGTAGGCGCAGGTTACAATGTGAGACGACTAAAATGGTGGTGTTTTTTTCTTGTATCAATGTTTCTAAATTTATTTGGATGGGGGTCATATGCTATAAGGTGTTGGAAGATGGAGCGATTAGGGAAAGACAGGTGACATGTTTGCCGGCGAGATATACTGGTTCTAGTCAAGCCGATGTGCGAGTTGTTTTTCGAGACACATTCCCCTTTAGGACATTCAAAAACATACACAGCGTTGTTGGTTTTTAGTATATTGTCGTCGGGTGTTATTAGTAAATCAATTGTTTTAATGTTTTATAATGATCTAAGTTTAGAATTTTTTCAATATGGAAATGTGTTTATGTACGATATTTCTCATTATTTTTTCATCAATCTTATAATTAGCGTGCATTTGGTTACAGTAGAATATGTTATTGTCGTTGTTGTTGTTGTTATTATTATTATTATCATTATTATTAATAGTAGTAGTAGTAGTAGTAGTAGTAGTGTCTTTTTTTTTTTGTTAATGGCGGCTAAAGTGTGTTTAATTTGTTGACCGATGATATAATTTGATAAGCTGTTATTAATAAGGGTTTGTTTTATGTCAGAGTGTTACTTAAAATATATTTTGTTACCTATCCAGGTTCCATTGGATCCCTAGAAAGGGATCTCAGTAGTGCAGGAGATTAAGAAATTTCGTAGTGCGTTAGGGTTTATTTCAAGTGCGGGGAGAGTGAGATTATTATATATATTATTATTATATCTATAGTTTTATGAACAACGACATTTGTAAAAACGTCGAGTGAAACTAGAAAATCATTATTGGGTTCTACTTAATGAAGTAGGTCTATTAGTTCTTCTGAGGAATTTACTTAATTTATTTATTAACTAGGAGTAAATACGGCATAATTAGTTTTTGGAGGGGTTTGGCCAGATTGTGAATTCTTATATCACAAACACCCGTTCGCACACTGGCAAAACCCCGCTTTTCAATAAGTTTCCAGACATTTTTGTAAAGGCATTTAAAATTGTTGTCGAAATCTTGAAAATGCAGTATGTTATTCTATACGTCTTGTGAGATGACTGACCAATTTTTAGGATTCCAGATTCAAATGAACAGCTAACGAAAGAATTGTAATACACCCTGCTATAGTCTGATTGTCACAGCTTGTGAATTATAAAAATGTAATCTGGACGCGAAGACACTTTAGAAGTACGATTTAAACTTGGAAAAGTGCCGTAAGTGCGTATGGAATCCTTCAGACTGCTTTTGGACCATCTTGCATGAATCTCGAATCAGTTTTTGAGTGGCATAAGAGATTTAAGGAAGGCAGGGAGTCTGTGAAGGATTATGAAAGGTATGGGAGGAGTAAGGACACCTGAGTTGATTGGCCAAATAAAGACTTGCATGGATAAGGACCGTCGTGTGTCGATAGAGACAATAAGTGCACAGTTTGATGTCAGTGTGGGAACTGTACACACAATTATTCGCGAGGAACTGAAGATGCAGAAGATTTGCAGATAGTTTGTCCCAATGGTGCTCCATTCTTGCCACAGATTATTTGACTAAGACATTTACTCACCCTCCCTATAGTCCAGACTTTGCTCCCTATGACTTTTGGCTATTCCCTCAAGCTTGAGTAAAACTTCAGAAGCTGTCGTTATGAGACAATTGAGGAGATGAAAGAGGCTGTGACGATGGTCGTTAACACGCTCACACAAGAGAACTTCCATGGGACTTTCGAGAAATTGTTGGAACGGTATAACAAGTGCATTGCAGACGGAGGAGATTACTTCGAACGGGACTAGATTTTCATGTGTTTACTATCAATAAAACCCTAACCCTAACCTCGTACATATATATATATATATATATATATATATATATATATATATATATATATATATATATATATATATAGTCTTTGAAGTTTTTTAACATTTGAAACTACACAAAAAATTACTTTTTATCATTCGTTAAAAAAAAAAAACACTTAGTCAATAAGTCATTTAATCACCTGCAGTCACTGCATCAACTCTCTCGAATTTACTATAATACCAATTTATTTATTTTTCAAGGGATTATCAGTTGTTTACCATGAAACACTGTTTCGGGGATTTAAAAACAAAACAGTATATTACTTCATGGCTCCCCAGCAGTGTTGATCAAACACCACCATCCTTAATCTTAGGAAAAAGACATGTTACAAAAAAATTTTATCCAATTTCCTATTCTTAATTGCAATTACTAACCTTTTCATTGTATAAAAATTAATTTCTTACCTGTGCGATTCATCAATTTCCACATTTAAAATGGATACATTTTTTAATTTATCAGTCTTGTATTTATAAGCTTTGGATATATATATATATATATATATATATATATATATATATATATATATATATATATATATATATATATATATATATATGCCCAAAAACTTTGGTCTGGATGGAGGGTAGAAAAAACTTGCTGCTATGGTTTTTAATGATCTGAAATAACAGCAAGGGGAGACTTCATTCGAAATATTTCTAATATGTTATACTTGCCCTCGTTTGGAAATTACGTACGGTTATGAATATCTCCAGTATCAAATAATTCACATACACTGTGAAATTTACTGTATGTATGAAAACGAAATTATAGAGAGGAGATATAACATATGAAAAAGTATTCAGAATCAAGTTTCCCCTTGCTGTTATTTCACATCATTTGAAACCATTGCAGCAAATAAGAAAAGAAAAACAATTGAAAACAAATGACTATGATTGAAACATTTTAAGGCTCTGAATGATGGATGATCTTCTTAATATGTGACTTTAAGGGCAAATGTCACATTGCCTGCTACGCAATTCGGGTTATTACCTTTCCAACGAGCTTTTATTTCTTCACACACACACACACACACACACACTATATATATATATATATATATATATATATATATATATATATATATATATATATATATATATATATAGTAATTTATAAAATATATATGGCGATTAAGCTACACTGAATATTCGGCGTTTCATCCACTCTAGGACTCCTCAGGCTTAGGCGCATAAGCCTGATGAATCCTAGAGTGGATGAAACGCCGAATATTCAGTGTAGCTTAATCGCCATATATATTTTATAAATTATTAACTAGCTCTACCTACGTATTGAGCACTTTTGAAGTAAATAATTAAAGTTTACGCATAAATCTATACTTTCGTATATTAATTTTATGTGAGTAAATTAAGTAGTTATATATATATATATATATATATATATATATATATATATATATATATATATTTAAAGGAGATTAGAACAATAGTCTAAAGAGCTGAGTGTATTTTAATGTAACAGTGAAATTACTAGTTTAATTAAAATACAGGAAATAGAAAGTGCTCGTTGTAATTTAGATATATAATACGCTCAATAGTTAAATATCATTATTTAAATTATCAATATATATATATATATATATATATATATATATATATATATATATATATATATATATATATATATATATATATATATATATACTCGTAGCCAAAGTGATTATTTAAATGCTCATATCTTTGGTTTTATGGAACAAAAATACATGAAAATTTTCAGGTTTTTTGAAGATTATAATACTATTATATGGTTATAATTTTATAACAATTGATAAAAAAGAAACTATGTTTTCAAACTAATAAAATATGCCAAAAATTCCCTACATATATTGTGTCCTGGCAGGCTAGCTTTAGTTTTGCTTGGTTGTATCCCATGTGACCTTGCCAGGTTACTTATATATATATACAAGTGAATTTTAGAAATTTAACCACCGCTCAAGCGGATATTAAAGAAAAGAAAATGATAAATTTAAAGTTCGTCGCCTCTAAAAATAACACTGTATACACACACACACACACACACACACACACATACATATATATATATATATATATATATGTATGTGTGTGTGTGTGTGTGTGTGTATACAGTGTTATTTTTAGAGGCGACGAACTTTAAATTTATCATTTTCTTTTCTTTAATATCCGCTTGAGCGGTGGTTAAATTTCTAAAATTCACTTGTGACGTTAGGCTATATAAGGGTGTTAACTTTGGTAAAATCGGACAGTTCCTTTCTAAATCGGATCTTTTCTTATTATTGATTTTTGATACTTATAGGAAGCAATCCAATACAAAAAATACAAAACATATCTAAGAACGCTCCCAGACACATAAAGGACATTTTTGTAAAGTTTCAAAACAATCGACTCAACCGTTTCTGAGTCCATAGGGAACGAACTCCCGCACACACAAATTGTCTTTTTAAGCATAGATTTTAATGTTCCGAACGGCTCTCCGTTCTTTATCAAAAATGTATGTTTTATGTAAATTAATGAATTTATGAACCTTCTATGAAATAATGTACAAATATATATATATATATATATATATATATATATAATGTCTACTAATATATATTTCTATATTAAGTAGATGCTTCATATCTACATTTTATATCTATATTTATATTAAGTAGATACTTAATATACATAGTTTATACATATATTTTATATTACATATATATTGAATATATAGTTATTAGTTATAGCTCACATCTATACTTAAAATTATATCTATATTTTGTTTTTCATAAAAAAATAAAATCTTAAGTTCTAACATCATTTTGACTCTAGATCATATTCTTATATTACTAATGCATTTATTGTTTTGACCATATTTTATCCCTCTTTTTTAAAAATTTTATTAATAGATACTAATCTCATTTTTACACTCTATGCTTTATTCTTTAGTCCCGTCTCTTTCTCACTTATAACGAGAGGGAAACTTTATTGTGCTGATAGACTCTTAGAACTAGTCAGTGTATCGATATAGGAGAAGAAAACCTGTGATGTTAAGCCTGTGCTACTGACCAAATACACCAAACAAAGCAAGGGGTAGTGGCTCCTATGTTCTGATGGACAATTTTTCTAAAGCTGGTAACACAAACAAATTACCGGTTTGAAAAACCGCTTAAGGAGTAGCTTTGTTCTGAACTTTCCACCTCATTTCTTTTCCCGAAAAGAGGGCCCCTTGAGGGTGCTTGATTGCCATACATGCTCAGGCAATTAGATTGGGAACCTGACAAGTTCGGTGGTATCGATTTGTAAAGTTTGTTTGGCTGTTGTATTCCGACTGACAATATAGAAGCCCTAACTCTTTACTAGTGCTTAGAGCGTATATTCTATCATCAGTTTCCAGGTCTCCGCTTCCCCAACTGTACTGACATGCAGAAGTTCAAGTGCAACGTGAACCGACATCTTGCTGCCCAAATCTCTACATAGTACCCCAGTAGTTGTTGCCCCTGATAGTCGCCCCCTACACTAAAGTGGCTATGTGCCTTGTTTGGGGTAAAAATGTAATAAAAAATAAAAAAAGTTGTATAATATCGGGATGGTTGTAGTGCCATGTCGCGCATGGAAAGGGGATCTGCATTTATCTCAAGTGGGTTTTACCGAAGCCACAATCTTGTGGATTAAAGGTCGGCTGACTTTGACGTCCACCACAGATATTGGGTTGGTTTCTCTAGTTACATAGACACAACTGGTAGTATCACGCATAGTTTTTCTATATTCCATTCTCTGATACAGATTGTCATATTTCCGACCCATCACATCTTGATTTACTTCTGACCACAGTTCTCATGCATTATGTATCAAATGCCTATAACCTACTGGGGAATGCTTATTTTGTTGTGATATTGGTAGACATCTTCTTAAACTTTCGACCTCAAGTAGAAGAACAATTGATCAAAACGGTAACGTAATTCAAGAAAGCTGGAACGCGATCAGTGATTACATCAGACATGAGAAACAGTGTATATAAATAAGGCTACTAAATGATTCAAAGCAGTAGTTAAATAACATGCTCCCACACGGAAATTTTATAGTAAACCCCCACTCTCCCTAATGCTTCGCTTCTACTTTTGCAGCTGACATTGCTCAAAGATAGCATATATTGCGCAGATTTATCTGACATAAGCCCAGTATAAATAGACAAAAGCATGTAGAAGTAAGAGTGAAGTAACCGTCACCAGTAAACGCATTGTGTCGCAGAAATTAGGAACTCGCGATTTCAGGAAAATTTATAAAAGTGTAGTAAATTATGGGTAATCAACAATTCTCTTTCTATCCAACAACCAGGGGGTTGTTTGATCAACTACCGAAAAAGCTAAGCTGCTTGCCCGGCGGTTTGCCTCTAATTCCGCTTTGGACTTAAAATACTCCCTACCAAGTGGAGTGAAATAAAAACTAGGAGCAATACAATGTGCCTTGACTTAACATTAACAGAGTACAAAACTCACTTTGCAAACTAGTAAGAGATGAACTCTTTTTATACCTACAGTTTTTTCTTACAGAAGAGACGTTGCCAGTCTCTCTTTACTTTAGTGTTATTTTAAGCTCTGCCCCTGCAAACCTGTCAAGCAAGAACACGTCTTGTTACCAACACCACAAGAGACTCATTTTATTTCCTCTAAATACCTAAAATCACACGGAACTTCAATGAACAGTCTTTTTACCAAGAATTTTCCACCTGTGAAACACATTACTGTAGAGAGGCTTTCCTACAAACTACAATGTGTTTGTAAAAGATGTAAATAATGAAAAAAACTTGTTCCGCTGTACAGCGAAGTTTTTCGACAGAAAATGTCGACAAAATTTATTGCATTTATACTACGAATTTTGTCGATAAAAAATGTCGACAAAATTTATTGCATTTATATTACGAATTTTGTCGATAAAAAATGTCGACAAAATTCATTGCATTTATACTACGAATTTTGTTGATAAATATGTCGACAAAATTTATTGCATTTATATTACGAATTTTGTCGATAAAAAATGTCGACAAAATTCATTGCATTTATACTACGAATTTTGTCGATAAATATGTCGACAAAATTCATTGCATTTATACTACGAATTTTGTCGATAAAAAATGTCGACAAAATTCATTGCATTTATACTACGAATTTTGTCGATAAATATGTCGACAAAATTCATTGCATTTATATTACGAATTTTGTCGATAAAAATGTCGACAAAATTCATGGAATTTATACTACGAATTTTGTCGATAAAAATGTCGACAAAATTCATTGCATTTATACTACGAATTTTGTCGATAAAAATGTCGACAAAATTCATTGCATTTATACTACGAATTTTGTCGATAAAAAATGTCGACAAAATTCATTGCATTTATACTACGAATTTTGTCGATAAAAATGTCGACAAAATTCATTGCATTTATACTACGAATTTTGTCGATAAAAATGTCGACAAAATTCATTGCATTTATACAACAAATTTTGTCGATAAAAAATGTCGACAAAATTCATTGCATTTATACTACGAATTTTGTCGATAAAAAATGTCGACAGAAGTTATCGTTTAAAAAACGACGTTTGTCGACAGGACAATTCGAGAAGAAACAGAAATTAGCCTCTCAACATTCCTAATGACTAAAGTTTTAAACAAAGTATAAACAGGATATTTTTTGAAAAGTGTAAATAAATTGCTTGCCTATTTGATAAATAAATAAATAAAAACATCCAGTAAACGTAAAAATGAAAAGGTGATTAGATGTGACACGACTAGCACAAGCATTTTTAATAGGAATGGATAAAATGTTATATAAGGATTAAAATATTTTTATAGGGGCGGCCACCATAAAGATTGGCAATTTTTTATAGGGCTGAGAAGATAATTTTATAAACGTGGGGATTTTTTTTTTAATAGAGATGGAAATTATCTATATAATAAACCTCACCTGTCCGATTAAATGTATGTATGTATGTATGTATGTATGTATGTCTTGCAAAAACCTCCGACAGAGGTGACGGATTTTCACGAGATCGGTATCATTTTGACGCATGACCCTTCGGATGACAAATATCGAAAAGTTGGCCAAAGACATTTATTCCTTCACCCTAAAATGGGCACTTTTTCTACAAGGAGGAGGTCGCTTTTTTCGCCGATATTGTCAAAAGTCATCGCCTTTTTTCGATTGTCTAGCCTTAATTTAAACCTATGTCACTGCCAGTTTGGTAATGGGTGCAACAGTTAACGCATATCGTTTTATTATTATTATTATTATTATTATTATTATTATTATTATTATTATTATTATTATTTTCCTCTTTCGCGGTACAGGTTCGAGCCTGCCTGCCGACTACTACTTGTTTTTTCGCTCGCAATTTTCCCTTTTTTTTTCTTTTTGTTCAACCAACACCCTTACACCCCCCCACTTTATTTTCCGCTTTCGCGTCACGGGTTCGAGTCTGCCTGCCTACTACAACTTTTATTTTTGCTTAACACACACCTACAAACACCCGGGCAACGCCGGACATCCAAGCTAGTTTTATATAAAGGATAGGGTTTATTATAGTATTAATAAGATACAAGTGTTAGTATTATAAGCATTTCCAGTGAAATTATTTTTTGGTAGAAGTTTTTTCTTTTTCTTCTTTTTTTCTTTTTTTTTCTTTTTTTTCTTTTTTTTCTTTTTTTTTTTTTTTTTGCTATGTAAGATCTCTAATATATTTACTCGGCATTTATTGAACAAAATACATACATACATATGTGTGTGTGTGTGTGTGTGTGTGTGTGTGTGTGTGTGTGTGTGTGTGTGTGTGTGGAGCAAGAGAAAGATAACGATAGAGAGAGCATGGAATAGAAAGTAGAGAAAGATAGGCGGGAAGAGGAGAGGGAGAGGAGAGACAACGTCTAGACAAAAAAAGAAGATGTTGAAGGTGATATAATTAAAATGAAAAGATTATTCAAACATGACAAATATTTTTGCATGTACTTTGTGTGACTAAAAAAATGTCTCATAGA
>NC_136518.1:79888504-79943504 GCF_053919585.1 Euprymna scolopes | reverse complement strand
TATATATATATATATATATATATATATATATATATATTGTATTATTATTATTATTATTATTATTATTATTATTATTATTATACATTTTAGAAAGAGTTTTCGCTGGCGGTCCATATACAGCACTTGGTATTCCTAAAAAGAAACTCATGTTGTACTTTTTAGGCTCAGCGATGCTTAACTTAGTTAACTGAATAGAAACTGATATTTGAACGTGATTATAGTCCATTTCTATACATTCAGAAATACATATACCAATCTTTATGAAGACAATAGTCCGAGGTCGAACACTATAAAAAATTAAACGGTTTCGAATATTAAAAACTTCACTTAAGATGAATATCAAAGAAACCTACCTGTACATATTGTTAATAATGTAGTTCGCATCCTCTGTGACATACTCTGCTGTTGCGTCCGTAAACAAAACAAAGTTTTGTAAGTGACTACTCACGCCCGTCCGTGCCGGGCCAGGCGAAAGCTGCGTGCATTAGCGACAAACTCGTACACCACGTAGAGACCATGTCGGATGTTTTGCAGCAGAAGTCATCATAGGAAGCGAACACACGCACAAACCGGGGTCGACGATGAGGACGGTGGCGGCTTACAAGCAAAGTAGAGAGGCATCGCGGTATACGCGCCAATTATCCGGTAATGCCATTTTGCATTGGCATATTCATTCGGCCAATCACGAGAGAAGCGGTCCAACAACAATAGAGAGTGGGTGAAAAAAAACAAAAAACAAACAACAACCAAAAAAAGATTTCTTTTTAAACATGGAGGCGGGGGTGGATAGTCAGGGAACGACGGTGGGGGTGGGGGTGCAGAGAAGTAACCGAATCTATTCAAATGTGTAAATAGAGTATCAAGTTCAGTACCTTTCCTCCTCACGAGGGCAGGATTAGACACATGCTCAATTTTAATATGATGAATCTAGATCCTCCAAAAGTGGATCTCTACTATGCCAAAATTTCACAAAAAGCACTTGTCTTACTACAACCATTATCAGCAATTCCTTCCATTCTCTATCTGTACCCAAATCTAAATACAAATTCCATGATAAAAAGCTTCTTCTCTAGAAGTTCCAACTTGTGGAATTCTGTACTGCAGAATTGCTTTTCAGCTGACTTCTTTTTTTTTTTACACAGGCATCACCACATCATCAAGGCCAAGAGGCCACTCGAGGATTAGGGTTAAACGCTTGGTTTTAGATGCATTAAAAGTAACCAACCACTCATTTCCCCATTGTACCACGTGCTCAAGATCAGAGGAGAGGGAACTTGGTCGTTTACTGTCTTAGATGTGCTACCATAAGTGGTAGTGTCATCAGCATAAATGTCTACAAATGATGTAAGGATGTGATTTGGAAGATCATTATTGGAGATCAGGAAGAGAGTTGGGCCCAGGATGGACCCCTGATGGGAATCCAGCATTAATATTGTGACTAAAACATAGTCGTTTTTTATCTAATTTATTCAAGTTCTTGTTGAGCCGTCCTCATAAATAATCAAATTGTACACAATTCCCACCACTAACGGTTACTGTGCTGTTGTCTCAGTTACTACCGAACACTCATTGATCTTTATCCTCGAGTGGCTTTTTGATCTTGATAAGTAATGACTACCTTGTAAAAATAAAAAATACTTGTAAAGCAGTGAGTACTTGAAAAAAATCATTTGTCAGTTATAATCACCTGAAGGGTGAAGGTTAAATTCTCAGTGTGGACGACCGAAAAATATAATTGCGAATTACATAAGGACCTCTGTCCAGTCATGGTTGACGGAACAAGAACATGCTACCCATGTGAAGTAAATAAAGGGTTCCGTTCGAAATTTTGTCCAAATTTCCGAGTTCGGCAAAAAAAAAAATCCCTAGTTCGACAAGATACACCTGAAGAAGGTCGGAGGTTACATCGACTGAGACATTGTGAAAATCACACTCAAGATGAGAATACGAATAAAAAATGAGATTGTCGGACTGACTTCCTCATCTTGGTTGTTATAGTCACAACGTTTCGGCCGTTTTGCCCTCCGGCCTTCATCAGGTGTTTTGTATCGAACTGGGGAACCGTTTGTTAGGAGTCTCGAACCCAACCCTTTATTATTATTACGGGGGTACCGTAAAGGTTTACAAGGGTGAAACATGCCGCCCCCTTAAAGTAAGGGTGGAAGAACACCGAAACGCGGAACTAAAGGAGAGACGGAAAAATCGGGTATAGCCAACCATGTCTGGATGGAGAGGGGGAACCATCGCTCCCTATGGGATGAAGTAAAAAAAAATAAATAAATAAACAGAGAGACCCACTAGAAAGTGAGAAAACTCAAAGAAACAGCTCACATGCCCGGACATAACAACCTACTGAGCAAACCAAGCGTAGAGCTGAATGCAATTTGGACACCTCTAATAGACAGAGAAAACCTTGAATAACAACATATATATATATGAGCTAAATAAATCGGTATACGTGGATGAGTTTATTTCATGTCAAGAAAAGGAAGGTGTAACTTTATTGTGGAGTCTCTGTTCGTGTTGGACATCTTATAAAAGGTTGGTTGGTTGTTTTGTTTTACGGCATATCAACCCTTTTCAGGTTATTTAATGCCGAATCTTGTGATTTTGAAGAACGATTTTTTAATATAGTATATTTGTTTTTTAAGTCGTATTCTATTTTAACCCATAGTTGGGACCCTAACAGGTACTACCACTCCGGGTCAGAGTGGACCTAGGAGCAATGGCAATTAAAGGGTGGCTCCACACTCCCTAAGGCCTGCAAGCTGGAGCCTCACCATCGGATATAGTTTAAGGTCATATCCAGGACCTCTTATAAAAGGAAACACGAACTTTTACTTTATTTAGTTTTTCTATCAAAAACAAGATGAAATTTATAATAAAAAGGTTTAGGGCTTTAAATATATGCACATGTGTATTCAAGGGAAACACTGAGTATCCTGGAGAGGGCGACAAAAATGCTAATGTAATTTCGTATTATTGTTATTCTCCGGACTACTATTCTCATTTTGAGTGTTCTCAACACATTTCGGTATGTTCCGACGCCAATAACGATGCTACTTACTTTTTCAAACTTACTTTTCCATTGCTGGTACTAACGATAACATCAAAAACATTTATTGATGTTAAATTACCAGTAAATCTAAAATTTGTATATTAATACTCGTTAATTTATCTTTTGTTTGCGAAAATGTATGCACATATATGTTTTTTCTATCTGGGGCGATCCGTAACAAAATATCTAATAAATATTTAGAGATTTAAAAACGTGGGAATCAGTACTTGTATTGGAATTGATAATTTAGAACAGAAACGGTGATTGTATCTGAATCGGTAAAAGTTTTTCGAAATCTTTCCATCAGAGAGTGAGAGACAGAGACAAACTTTCTGCTTTCTGTGCATAGAAAGAAAGTTTGTTTTAATATTTGGTTTACTTTCGAGATATCATAATATTTCCGCCATTATGGATTTTATTGATAGTAAATAAAAGATTGATAGAAAAAGAAATAACTTTATCTATTGCATTTTTTTATATATCTATTGTATTTTTTTATATATTTCTATTGTATTTTTTTATATATCTATTGTATTTTTTATATATATCTATTGTATTTTTTATATATCTATTGTATTTTTTATATATCTATTGTATTTTTTTATATATCTATTGTATTTTTTTATATATCTATTGTATTTTTTTATATATCTATTGTATTTTTTTATATATCTATTGTATTTTTTTATATATATCTATTGTATTTTTTATATATTTATTGTATTTTTTATATATCTATTGTATTTTTTTATATATCTATTGTATTTTTTATATATCTATTGTATTTTTTTATATATCTATTGTATTTTTTTATATATCTATTGTATTTTTTTATATATCTATTGTATTTTTATATATCTATTGTATTTTTTATATATCTATTGTATTTTTTATATATCTATTGTATTTTTTTATATATCTATTGTATTTTTTTATATATATCTATTGTATTTTTTATATATCTATTGTATTTTTTATATATCTATTGTATTTTTTATATATCTATTGTATTTTTTTATATATCTATTGTATTTTTTTATATATCTATTGTATTTTTTTATATATCTATTGTATTTTTTTATATATATCTATTGTATTTTTTATATATTTATTGTATTTTTTATATATCTATTGTATTTTTTTATATATCTATTGTATTTTTTTATATATATCTATTGTATTTTTTATATATCTATTGTATTTTTTATATATCTATTGTATTTTTTTATATATTTCTATTGTATTTTTTTATATATCTATTGTATTTTTTTATATATATCTATTGTATTTTTTATATATCTATTGTATTTTTTATATATCTATTGTATTTTTTTATATATTTCTATTGTATTTTTTATATATCTATTGTATTTTTAATATCTATTGTATTTTTTTATATATCTATTGTATTTTTTTATATATCTATTGTATTTTTTATATATATCTATTGTATTTTTTATATATTTATTGTATTTTTTATATATCTATTGTATTTTTTTATATATCTATTGTATTTTTTTATATATCTATTGTATTTTTTAATATATATCTATTGTATTTTTTATATATCTATTGTATTTTTTTATATATCTATTGTATTTTTTATATATATCTATTGTATTTTTTATATATCTATTGTATTTTTTTATATATCTATTGTATTTTTTTTATATATCTGTTGTATTTTTTATATATCTATTGTATTTTTTTATATATCTATTGTAGGCATATTTTTTTATATATCTATTGTATTTTTTTATATATCTATTATATTTTTTATATATCTATTGTATTTTTTATATATCTATTGTAGGCATATTTTTTATATATCTATTGTAGGCATATTTTTTATATATCTATTGTAGGCATATTTTTTTATATATCTATTGTAGGCATATTTTTTTATATATCTATTGTAGACATATTTTTTATATATCTATTGTAGGCATATTTTTTATATATCTATTGTATTTTTTATATATCTATTGTAGGCATATTTTTTATATATCTATTGTATTTTTTATATATCTATTGTGGGCATATTTTTTATATATCTATTGTATTTTTTATATATCTATTGTAGGCATATTTTTTATATATCTATTGTAGGCATATTTTTTATATATCTATTGTAGGCATATTTTTTTATATATCTATTGTAGGCATTTTTTTTATATTTTTTTGTCAGTAGAGCACCGGGTGTCGAACACGAAACTATGTATTTCGAATCTCGCTACGTTTAATAAATAAAACACGCCTGCGTGTGAAATTATATATATTTCTTAAAGTGTACCACCCACTTCCTGAAGATGCTGAAGCCCGTTCTCAGCGAAAACGTTCGAAAAATACATATGGGACTTGACAGAATTTTTATTTTATTTCGTTTCTGATGTTTTTTTCTCCAATTCTTGCAAGGTCAGGGTATCTAAAAAGGCACTGCAAGAATTGAAGGAAAACATTAGGAACGAATAAGGAAGTTAAATGGCAATCCAGAGATTCTGCAATCTGTCATAAATAATGTTTTGGAAAGAGCACACATATGCGAAGCTGAAAATGGGCAACATATAAAAAACATTATTTTTCATATATATATATATATATATATATATATATATATATATATATATATATATATATATATATATATATATATATATAGTCGTAAAACTATGAAGCAAATGATCGATTTCTATATATATTTAATATATAAACGGCTGTATGCCTGTCTTTCGGCTCTTCTGTCTGTCTGTCGGTCTTTCCTCATTTTTTTCAAATTCTATCTGCTCCGAAACTAAAAGTCTCAGAGCCGCCAAAGGGGTCTCAAATGATTGGACTTTTACGGGCGTTTTTTTTTTATCGGTCTTTAACAGGTTTAAATAGTTTTAATGGGGTCAAAAAGAGTTAAAATTGAAAAAAAATCGTTGTACATTTTGTACATTCATCTTAGTTTATTTTTAATTTTTAAATAGTTCATACACGTGTCACGTTGATACAGTGGTAACGTCACCAGCTTTGAATGCTACACTTTTGCTTTCGATTTCGATTCCAGCTGATAGAACCGAAATACTTTTTTTTTACTTTTGAAATCACGACTCTGTAATGTATAATATATATAACATCTGGACAAAAAAAAAATATCATATTTAAGTTTTTTTTTACGCCAGGGCACCCCCCCCCAATATTTATATATATATATATATATATATATATATATATATATATATATATATATATATATGACAGACTATCTCACGTCACTGACCTTTTGGTTGAAATATGCCCTTGTTACTTCACATTATATGTATTTGTTGTGGCGGATTACCTGTGTTACTTATG
The DNA here is from genome assembly GCF_053919585.1 of Euprymna scolopes. NCBI lineage: Eukaryota > Metazoa > Mollusca > Cephalopoda > Sepiida > Sepiolidae > Euprymna > Euprymna scolopes. Next base: position 79,937,110 of record NC_136518.1, on the reverse strand, counting down.
AATGATGGATCCATACACAATAAATACTGGAACACAAAATCGTGTTACGGAAGTCGATATCCGGTTGATCAACAATCCTCACTTTCATATGTTCCTGCGAAAAACATTTTATTACTCTACTCCCATGTTCTGTTTTCTATTGTGATTTCTTAAACAGGGTCATAACAGTATTGTATCGTATACATTTAATAATTTAAAGTAGAATATCAATTCCGATAGTATACTTTAATCTGTGATCTGTCTAAACTGAGGCATTTTTTTTTTTTGTTCCAATCTAGTGTTCCACTTTCGGGGGACTGGATTTACCCCGCATTTAAAACTGACCATTTTGTCAAAATCGTGGGGTTCCAAGTGAATAATGACAGGCTTTATCTATCACGAGAAAAAAAAAACGATCCATATAAAAGGGTACAGTTGGAAATATTTACAGGGGTAGATTGGCACGATAGGAATGGAGAGAGAGATTGAGAGAGAAAAAGAGAGAGAGAGTAAGAGAGATATTGAGAGAGAAAGACAAAGAGAAAGAGTAAGAAGGAAAGAGAGAGAGATTGAGAGATTAAGAGAGAGATTGAGAGAGAAATAGAGAGCGAGAGAAGAGAGGGAGAGTAGGGGAAATTGAAAGGTTTCTTTCCCTTATATTTCGGATCCCGTGTCTCTCTCTGTGTGTTCTGTTTCCTGTAGACATTTATAAAAAGCTTTAGTTTATGAATTGTATCGCTTCTAGAAACACGTGTTACCACCCGCCAATAATATACATGAAAGATATTGTCAAAAATGCCATCAATTGCTTACTTGTTGACTCAGCCCACTCCCATGCACGAGATGTGTGAGTTCTCTCGTAAAGGAATAAATGAGCGTCACTTAGAGCATAGTGTTGCTCTTCATAAAAGAAGTAAACACTCTCGGCAGCTGACAATGCAAATATAAACCAATATACGAAGGACGTTCTAAAAGTAATGTGTTCTATTTTTATTCCACCCTAACGGATAAGAGGAGATTGCAAATGGTATTGCAATGATAACTAAACGTATTCATAACATGAAAGTTTCGTCTCTCTGTTGCAGATATTGATGGTGTGAGACTCCAAGAAAGCAGTTCCTATCATGGACGTGCGTCAGAAGCAGATATGCGTTATTAAATTCCTCCATGCAGAAATATTAGAACTGATCTACATTCACCGGTGCCTGTCGAACGTTTCTGAATCCGATGAAATTGATGTCAGCTCAGTTGGAAAAAATGGTTTGTGGATTTCAGAATCGCGACAGACTACTGTGTTTAAGAAGAATTAACTGCTTGTGCGTAAATTTGCACTACGAGGTTTTCTAGCTGTAAAAAGCGGAGATGAAGCCCTCTTGGAAGGGGTTATATCATAATGATTAAATGCAGTATTTACACTCATCGTTGGTACAACTGAATCGTTTGATGCATGTATATAATTGTCTGGTTATGGGACTTTAATGTTCAAAGTTCAAAAAGTTTTAAACACGCACTTGTCCAGTATAAATATTTTTTTTTTTTTTTTTTTTTTTTTACAAAGGCATCACCACATTATCAAGGCCCAGGATGGAATCATTAAATTATAATATATATGTGTGTGTATATATTTGCGCGCGCGCGCGTGTGTGTGTGTGTGTGTGTGTGTGTGTGTGTGTGTGTGTGTGTGTGTGTGTGTGTGTGTGTGTGTGTGTGTGTGTGTGTGTGCGAGCGTACATGTGTTAAAAAAAGACAAAAGAAAAACAAATTAAATATCGGTATATATAATCAGAGATTTAACATTTTTGTACGGATCAATGAACGTCTCCGAGACGTTCTTAAAGGCGTCACTTGATTCAAACAAAACCGATAACTATTTCATTTTTGCTGGTATATTCCGTGTTTAATTTTCTTTGCCTTTTGTCATTTGTCACACATCCTGTCTCCACTGCTTTTCATTGTTTTTATATATTGTGCATTTCATCCATATATATATATATATACAGGGTGTCCACAAATATATATATATATATATGCATATATATATACATATGCATATATATATATATATATATATATATATATATATATATATATATATATATATGGTGTCCACAAAATCAGACTACATTATGTAGCCAGACCTTTTGGGCACCCTGTATATATATATATATATATATATATATATATATATATATATATATATATATATATATATATATATATATATATATATATTATTACTATGATAATTTTTTTAATACTTATGGACATTAATGTTTCATCCTTTCAGGAATCTATCAATGCAGGGAGTTATGATTACAGCTGGTTGGGAGATTCGAACCTGGCCACAAAACCATCTGACTCTATTAGCAAGGAACAAACCATACGGCCAATGTGCCCATAAAGTCTGGCTACATAATCTATACGGTGCCCACAAAGTCTGGCTACATAATGTAGTCAGGCTTTGTGGACACCCTGTATATATATATATATATATATATATATATATATATATATATATATATATATATATATATATATATATATATATATATATATATATATGGATATATATATATATATATTTATATATATGTGCATATATAATGTAGTCAGACTTTGGGCACCCTGTATATATATATATATATATATATATATATATATATATATATATATAGAGAGAGAGAGAGAGAGAGAGAGAGAGAGAGAAAGAGAGAGAGAGAGTGTCCACAAAGTCTGACTACATTATGTAGCCAGACTTTGTGGGCACCGTGCAGATTATGTAGCCAGACTTTATGGGAACCCTATATATATACATATATATATATATATAATTATTACAATGATAATTTTTTAAATACCTATGAACATTAAGGTTTCATCCTTTCAGGAATCTATCAATGCTGGAAGTTATGATTACAGCTGGTTGGGAGATTCGAACTTGGCCACAAAACCATTTGACTCTATTAGGAACAAGTCTGGCTACATAATCTACACGGTGCCCACAAAGTCTGGCTACATAATGTAGTCAGACTTTTTGGACACCTTGTATATATATTGCTCGATTTCACTCCAAACTAGGCATATCGCCACTTGAACGTAAGAGGCTACTGATTGGGAAGGAAGAATTCTCAAGTAAGGAGTTATTTGTTTGTTCGAGAGGCTTCTTGTAATTGTTAAAGGAGATCAGCTTAGTTTTTTTTTTTTTTTATTACATTTTCACCCCAAACAAGGCACATTGCCACTTTGGTGTAGGGGGCTACTATCAGAGGAAACATCTACTGGGGTACTATGTAGGGATTAGGGCAGCGAGATGTTGGTTCACGTTGCACTTGAACTTATGCATGTCAGTACAGTTGGGGAAGCAGTGACCTGGAATGGAATTCCAAAGTCTAGCAGTTCTGGGGAAGAAACTACTGGAGTAGAAAGATCTTTTACATCTAGGGATCTCTACAGTGTTGGGGTGGGATTTTGCAGCTTGTCGGGTCTGTCGAGGGTGTTCACGTCGTGGGGGCACAAGTGCTTGCAGTTCTTCAGAGCATTCACCATTATAATACTTGTAGAACAGGCAGAGGGATGCAACGTTTCGACGATGGGACAGAGGCTGAAGTTTAGATGCCAGTTTAGGGCCTATCAGATTTGCGACTCTCTTTTGAACCCTGTCAAGGAGCGAGAGACTAGTAGCCGATGCACCGGCCCAAATATGACAGCAATACTCCATACATGGGCGAATAGTGGCCTTATAGAGGTACAGGATACTTTCGGGTGTGAGAAGTTTTCTAGCACGGTAGAGAGAGCCCACCTTCCTCGCAGCGGCCCTGGCAATGCCCTCGATGTAATTGTTCCAACTCATGTTTCCTGTGAACGTTAGGCCAAGAAGCTTGAGAGACGTATTCTCAGATAAAGAGTCGTTGGGCATTGCTATAGGTGGTAGAGAAGGTTTCTTGTAATTATTGAATGAAACCAGTTTTGTCTTGGTGGCATTGAACGTTACCATCCATTTTTGTCCCCATTCCACTACTGATTGGAGGTCATCCTCTAGTGTTTCTGCCATTACTTTAGATATATGTTCATTTGTTTTCCTGTCGTGTCTGCTATAGAGTGTGGTGTCATCAGCATATATACACATCTCAGAGGCAATTTTGTCGGGGAGGTCATTTATGAATATCAGGAACAGCAGAGGTCCAAGGATAGATCCCTGGGGCACTCCCGCATTTATATCATATTGTTTAGATGTACGACCGTCGAGGACAACCTGGATTTTTCTCTTATCTAAGAAGGATTTAATTATACTAGCATTAAATCTTACCATCATTTAATGTCCTCATTCGATTACGGTTTGAAGGTCATTTTCTAAGGATTCAGCCATTGTCTTAGATTTGTGTACATCCGTTCTCAGTGCACTTTTTCCAGCAATGAACGATGCCCGTGCATGAGCATCTAGAGCGTGCTTTGGTGATCTCAAATGTAGAGGAGTGGGAAGAAAATGTAACCCGTTAGATCATCCACTGAGATCAGGTTAAATTATTATTATACGGAAAAGGCTAAGACACAAAGCCAGTAAAATATGGAAAATAAAACAAAAGCCAAAATGTAGAATTTTTTTCTTTTTTGCACCACCCTTTCTCTCTCCATCTCCCTCTGTATCTCTCTCTTTCTCTCTCTCTCTCTCCTTATCCATCTATCTATCTATCTATCTATCTCTATCTCTCTCTCTCTCTCTCTCTCTCTCTCTCTCTCTCTCTCTCTCTCTCTCTCTCTCTCTCTCTCTCTCTCTCTCTCTGGCTCTCTTTCTCTCAAGATTTTAACATTTCAGAAACCAGTGCGATGTCTCTAGGAGTTTTCATATGTCCAAGCCGTCGTAATACGGACACTTGCTGAACGAAGACATTTTTTTTATTTAAAGATTAGACTGTAGTAAAATTTTTCGAAGACACGATCCAAAGTTTCTTTTTTTAAAACATGTATTTGCTAATGTGCATAAAAAAAGCAAACAAGCACAAATATCAATTACAAGATGACTTTGTTGACGACGGAGCAAAAAGAACAAAGATCAAATCCTAATTAAGTATTCACGTATTAATTTCAACGCGAATATTTTCTTTCTCGTTTTCCACCGAAGTTGGCTTCCCATCAAAAATATTGACATGTCTCATTTGTCTAATTATTGAAACACTAGCTGTTCATACCCGGCGTTGCCAGGTAAAAAAAAAAACATATTTCCAGGTGTAGGGCTTTTTTTCTTTTTTTTTTTACACGGTGATCACCACTTATCAAGGCCCGGAAGCCACTCAGGGATAAGGGTTATTGTAAGTACATTACGTTAGTGTGGAGATTTGATGAAGTGTTTACTTAAGGGGGCGGTTCATTAGGAATTTGTTAACATTGGACTTGAAGACATCCAAGTTGTAGTACGGTGGGAAGCAGGCAGACGGAACAGAGTTCCACAGGCGTGCAGTTCTAAGAAAGAAGCTTTGTTCATGGAATCCGCGTTTTGATTTAGGCACAAATATAGAGTGGGGGAAATTTTTCACAGTGGATTCAGCTAGACGGGTGTTTTTCGTGAAGGATTGGCGATGGGGGACCAGAGATTGGAGTTCAGACGAGCACCTGCCATGGAAATAACGATAAAACAAGGATATGCTCATATTATTTATAATATCCCATGTTGTTACGATTTTCCTGACAGTTAACCAAATTTTGGATATTTAGAAGCAGAAAACATAGGCACCTTCGTCTATGAAATTCAAACAGAAATAAAATCTTATAGCTAAGAGGGAAATAACTCATAGGACAAATGAAAACTTACTCCCGTTTTTTTAAACGCAGCTGATGTTGATAATAATTATTAAAAATGAATAAAATGTAAATTAAATTAAAAATAATTTAAATACATCAATTTATACAATATTTCTAAATATAATACATGGAACGATTTTATAAATAATTTTCATTAAAAATTAGAACTAATTATTAAAACTGATTTTCTTTAATGTAATATGCAAATGAGATAACCTCTTGAATGTTGATTCCTTTTGAATAAATAGTATATATGGAAATCACCCAAGAATATAAATATATGAAAGTCTGTGGAAGTCTGTAGAACAGTATCACTTTTGCTCATATTAATTAAATAAGGAACAAATAAACAGACAGGAATACGACTTTATTATGATGGATTACTTGCACTTATAAAACTCCTATGGATGCTATAAATAAGAGGTGCATTATAGGCATAATCGATACCGATGTGACTATGGAATTAAATAAATAAACTCAAATTCTATCGGATTCAACAAAGATCAAATAAACTAGATTATTTTGCATTGTAAACGTGTGTCGAAATCAAATAATAAAGAAAGCTCGGTTCCTTGTTATTGTAGCGAAATTTGAAATTTAAAATATTAAATTTCAAGTGAAACCCATAGTAACTACTGAATTCTTATGTCGCAGTAATAAGCATATCCCAAAATTACGAAAAGCGATGTGATGGAAAATTAATTATTAATGAAAATAATTTTCGGAAATAATTAATAAAATTTGAGTTTTGTAAAATATATATATATATACAGAGGAAGTCTCGAAATAAAGACGAAACGTTGGTGAACACATAATACGGTTTGTTCCTTTTTTTATTTTCTCTCTCTCTCTCTCTCTCTCTCTCTCTCTCTATATATATATATATATATATATATATATATATATATATATATATATATATCGGAGAGTTCTAATTGTAATAAAAGGGAGGTAAATATTTTCTGAAAACTGAAAATCTTTGGCCATTTTAGCGAAATTTAATTTTTCGTTACTTGTCTTCGGAAACTTTTCATTGATAGTTAATTTACTCCCTTATCGTTTTTCGTAATTTTTTAATATTTTCATGACTACGACATGACAATTCAGTAGATACCACTGGTTTCACTAGAAATTCAATATTCCAATTTTCGAATTTCGCCACAAAAACGAAAAAAAAAACTTAAAACTCTATATGTTAACAATAGAATCGCTGGAGACAGAGCGTGAAGCCACTTTATGTACGATTAAAAGATGATTATAGCAAAGACTGGAAATGCTTCTTGACATTAGTCTTTAAAAAAAACAAAGCTATGATAGGCAGAAAACAATAAGCAGGGAGAGAGTTCCACAAATTTGCAGTTCTTGCAATGAGATATCAAAACGCCGAATTAATGGAGACCACTAGACCAACGAATGAAACGAGCTGGAACAAACGAAGCAGGGAACAGATCAGATACTTCCAAAGAATAAATGTCGCAATCTCTACTATTATATAAAAGTTCCTTCCTCATAGATTCCAAAACGACTGTGCCTATCTTTTGCAACTTAATTATATATGTCTGGCAGTGTTCTTAGATATGTTTTGTACAAATATTAATCCGAATTATGGAAAATCGAAAAAAACTTCGATCCTAAAAATAGTCTTTCTTGTCTTATAGATAAAAATAATTTTACAGGAGAATATTCTACGTTATACGATATATATATATATATATATATATATATATATATATATATATACGATATATATATATATATATATATATATATATATATATATATATATATATATATATATATAATCAGATCCCATCACGAAGTAGTTAGTTTCTACACAGAAAGTCAACATCTCCATTATATTGTCAATTGGGATGCAAGTGAGGCATCAGAAATCAACCCTAACCTGTACCACTACCAGAGTCTCATCAGTGGATACTTTCGTGAACAGACTCACTATACCTAAGCTCATCATCTTGTTGGAATGAATGGAAGCAGTATTTATTATTTCCACAAAGTGAGCTGAATTCTGGACTACGATGGAGATTTTCGATGATTGGGGTGATTACGATTCGTATATCTACGGAGTTCGACAGAAACATTTTCGAGTTCGAAAAAGGTGCACCTGAAAGAAAGGTCGAAGGTTACATCGACCGAAACATTGTGAAAATGACACTCAAAATGAGAATAGTAGATCGATGAATCCAAATAATGCGAAATAAATTTATCTATTGATTATTTAAGCTTGCAATTTCCGGGGTTTTATTTGACATTCGCGAATCAAAATGTGGCCGGAGATCCATTTTAACGTGAGAAGTCCAACCATGCCTGTCCCTTCAAACAGGAAGAATTTGTCGGGGTTCTTTTGTAAGTATATCTGAGGGGACTTCCGATAACATCCTATTAAAGAGAGAAACCTACTGGATGGAAAGATATACTTACGCTTAATTTTGTATGGATTTTACTTCAGTTGGAATATTAAATAAAAGTAAATAAGATTTATATTATGCACACACACACAAACACACACGCACATGTACATATGTGTGTGTGTGTGTGTGTGTGTGTGATTACCATATTTAGTCACATACATTAATATACGAAAGTATAAATTTATGCGTTTAAGTATTTACTTCAACAGTGCTCAATACGTAGGTAGAGCTAGGTAGTAAGTTATAAAATATATATGGCAATTTAACTACACAGAATATTCTGCGTTTCATCCATGCTAGCGTTCATGAAAGCTTATGCCTGATGAATCCTAGCGTGGATGAAACGTACATATATGTACATATATGTGTGTGTGTGTGTGTGTGTGTGTGTGTGTGTGTGTGTGTGTGATTACCATATTTAGTCACATACATTAATATACGAAAGTATAAATTTATGCGTTTAAGTATTTACTTCAACAGTGCTCAATACGTAGGTAGAGCTAGGTAGTAAGTTATAAAATATATATGGCAATTAAACTACACAGAATATTCTGCGTTTCATCCATGCTAGCGTTCATGAAAGCTTATGCCTGATGAATCCTAGCGTGGATGAAACGTACATATATGTACATATATATGTGTGTGTGTGTGTGTGTGTGTGTGTGTGTGTGTGTGTGTGTGTGTGTGTGTGTGTGTGTGTGTGTGATTACCATATTTAGTCACATACATTAATATACGAAAGTATAAATTTATGCGTTTAAGTATTTACTTCAACAGTGCTCAATACGTAGGTAGAGCTAGGTAGTAAGTTATAAAATATATATGGCAATTAAACTACACAGAATATTCTGCGTTTCATCCATGCTAGCGTTCATGAAAGCTTATGCCTGATGAATCCTAGCGTGGATGAAACGCGGCATATTCTGTGTAGCTTAATTGCTATATATATTTTATAACTTACTATATATATACATATATATATATATATTATAACTTACTATATATATATATATATATATATATATATATATATATATATATATATATATATATAACGAGGGTAGATAGTGGATTGTCCTTAATCCGCCGAGTTTCGAAAGAAATACTTTTCTTTCTCATCAGAGGGAAGGGATTAGCAAAATGCGGAAACGGATTTTGCTTGCAAAATATTTAATGAAACCACTAGTAAGCAAAAGAGCTTACTTGGTAAAAGTTAAAAAATAGTGAAGCTGAGGGATATATATATATATATATATATATATATATATATATATATATATATATATATATATTTGTATATATGTGTGTGTGTATTTTTGTGCATTTTTACTATGCAAATAATTTTCAACTCATATTCCCAATAAAGAGCATACGCAAATGTATTAAGGCTGTTCATAGATATTTCAAGACGATGTTTATTTACGTCATAACATAAAAGGCAAAGTTTATTCAAATGTAACATAGCGCGGATAGCTATCCGCGAATACCGAGCCGTGAGTGAAATGACGTCACGGTAAGGAAAAATATAAAAAGGAGAGAGTAGGTTCGATAAAATTATAAGGGTAGAGACGTGGATTACGTTTGAGAGCACGTTCGAGAAAACGATCACGTTAGAGATGCCACAGCTGTAACGAGAACTCATAGCGAGAGAATGTGGAAATAAATGTCCTTGTCCAACAACAACAAAAACGAGTTCTTTTCTGTTCTTTGTCTACTTTGCGATTGAGGTTACAACGTGTTGGGTACAATTACAGAAACAGCGACTCTCATCAGAACGGTATTTCGTGTTTATCAAGAAAAAATAACGGCAATGTTAAAAAAAAGAGTTCATTCCTCATTGACAAAAAACACCAAAACAAAATTACAAGAATATATATATATATATATATATATATATATATATATATATATACGCACACACGTGCATACACACACACCTATATATATGCTACTCAGAGCACCTATCCTGCCTTGACAAAGTCCAAGACCGACTTCGAAATCTAGTAGGTAATGACTTTTTCTTTTCTCTGCCACTTCTTTCGCACAGAAAAGAGGTTGCGAGCCTGTCTCTACTTTATCGTTATTTTCACAGCAAGTGTTCGTCTGAGCTTCAATCTATGGTCCCCCTTTGCCAAACATCCACGAAAACACTCCTCTACCTACAATAACTACCAACAGTTTCCCCATTCTCTATCTGTTCCTAAATCTAAACGTAAATTCCATGAACAAAGTTTCTTTCCTAGAAGTGCCCGTCTGTGGAACTCTGTTCCGCTGGCCTGCTTTCTAACTGACTACAATATAGTCGTCTTTAAGTTCGATGTAAATAAGTTCGTTTTGGGACCCTTCCTAAATAATCCATGTCTATCCTATTTCCACTAGTAACTATCATTACGCCGTTGTCTCAGTGAGTACCAAGCAATAATTAACTTTAATCCTCGAGTGCTTCCGGGCCTTGATAAGTGGTTACTTCCATGTAAAAACAAAAAGAAAGCTTATACGTTGGCTCGGCATTACATTAATATATGGTGTAAATTCTGGGTCCAATATATTTCCAAAGAGTAGAGCTGAACGTATCAGTCCCAGTGGATTTAATTCTAGGCTTGCAAAACCCAGAATCTATAAATAAATATTCGTGTAACCTTTCAAACAGATTTAGTATTGTTTCTCAGAATTCATGTTCAGCTGAGTCATCTCGGATTATTGCAACTGCATAGAATTAAGTGCATCTTGTTAGTGTTTTAGGCTGAAGAGTTTTCTTTTCTTTTGTGACCAAATAAAGCTATTCTTGACAAAAGCCGCACCTTTGTTACATTGTTTTTCTACCGTTGATGATTCAGGATTTCTTGTCACCCCCCCCCCCCAAAAAAAAACGCCAACACAAAAACAACTCCTACGTTTGAAATCTAAATTTGATTTCCAAGAAATCGCCACAACAATATATGAATAAAAAGATTTTGGGAATGGTGTCAGTGTTGAACAGGGTGGAACGTTCAAATTGTCACCCTGAAAAAAACAACACTTCAGCTATATTTTAATACTTTTATTGCAAAACGAAACTAATTCAGGTAACTTGATTATGTAATAGAGCTAACATCTATGCAAGGTAGCTGTCTTCAACCTCAATCACCGTCTCGATACGGGTCCGGAACTGAGAGCATGCCTTCTCCACAAGCACCGGCGGTAGTTCGGCGAATACTTTGCGGATGGCGGTGATCGGACTGTTAGTATTATGGCAGGTCATGTTGGTGATGTTTTCGACGTATGATCAAACGAAGTAGTCCAGCAGGTTAAGGTCGAGGGAGGTGGGGAGCCAGTGAGAGAAGGGCAGAAAGCCGAAGCACTCTTTCTGAAGCCAAGTCTGGATCTCTTTGGACTTTGCCGCTGAGTCCTACGGCCTTACCCAGAGTGTGCCAGCGACCACTGGACTGACCTGACTTTGATTACACCTGTGTAACCTTTTACAGAAAATGATCTTACAAACATCATAATTTTTACTTATCTTCTTTTTGACAATTGATCACATTTGTAGCTTCTTCAGAGTGTGTGATCATTATTTTTATTCAAATTAACTTTTTTGGTACATTTGATAATTATTTTATTTTTACTTGCTTTTATCAAAATGATTCCTCGGTACACACCGCGTACGCATTACACAACATGTCAAGTTCCTAATTTTTATTCAAATGACCATTTGGTGCATTTGATAATTATTTTATTGTTACTTGCATTTGGCCAAGTAAACACTTTTATCAAAATGATTCCTCGGTACACACGGTTGAGACATCAGGTGCTCCAAATAAACTGTGCAATACATTTCACGGACATATTCGAATGTGCATCTGCACGTTTGCCAACAAAGATGCTATTTCAAACTGAAGGTGAACAGATTGACAGACATACATAGTCCCTTTTTCGCGTGCGTGGACACATCTAATAATTGTATTTGAAATCTTATCTTGAGAGACACGCGAAAATGACATTTCGAACTAAAGGTTGCTGAAAAAATTGGTTGAATCATTCCATCACTCTAGACGATATCTGACTATTCATGCAATCATCTACCTGTAGCAAAAGTCAGATCTGTCAAATTCTGGAACGCTGCCGTTCAACGCATTCTTTCTAACTTTGACGATGCACTTGATCGGCTTTGCAATATAGTGGGAGATCACTTGCTCAGTTCTCATAAAAGCTACCTTGTTAGTCTCCCTCTACTCTATCGCTTCATTGAAAGAGTTCGAGTGAACTTCAATTTCTAGTTACAATTTAATTAGACATTCACAGCTAGAACTCATCTTTTATCAAAATTATTTTGAATAAATTCTTATCCGTGGAGCATATTTCCATCACGGTTCTTTCTTTTGTAGTCTGTAGATATAATGACAACATATACTTGTAAAAACCCTGTCTTCATGAGTAAATAAAGTTTATAGAGGAGTTATAGAAGACATCATAATACAAGAAATAAAAATATTGCTGTCTTAAGAAGGAAAAAAACTGATATTTTAATTTTCTTAAAGTAAACCTTACTTTTTTAGTCACAACTTGTACACAATGATCAAATGTGTATGTGTCTGCTTCCTAATATATTTCGAGGTAAGACCTCTTTATCAAAAAGTAGGTGTTTCAAATCGCTTGAAATTTTTGTAGACTCGTAATGTTAAATATTTTTTCCTTATCACTTTCATCCTCCTTTTAAACACCGAAATATGTCAATTTCTCACATTGTGATAGTCTTATATTATAACTCACACAAAATATGTTTATTATTCAAATTTGTGGATTAATTTTTGGTATTTATAATTAAAATACAATTTAGGAAATATACCCCCAACGGCTCGTGCGTACATAACGTAATCCAGACGTCCAATTTTCACAAACTCTACTCATTAAATTAGGATTTGTTTCGGCAATACTGCGTTGAATGTTGCATTTCAAGTTGTCTATTGCGTCTGGTTTATCAGCGTAAACATTGTACGCAGCAAATAATCTAATCAGATACGGCAAGTTGACAGGTCCATTTCGAAATTATTCGTTCATCAAATATTTCTTTCAGTATATTGATCGTATTGCCTGCTTTGGGGCATGTAGCTGCGTCCTGCCAGAACCACACGATGAACTGCCAAACCAAACTGAACTCAAAATAACTAATAGTGGCAAAATTTTCAATTAAAGAAAATAAGTTTTTCAATTTAAAGTTCGCCACCTCTAAAAAATTTTGTATATATTTATTGCACACAATGTTTAAAGCAAACTACATCTTATTCATCAAGATTTGTTAATTCTATTTATCATTTTTGAATCGTCTCTTCATCTTTCAACTGACAATCTAGCTCATTAACTCTTAACCTCGAATTGGTTAACTTAATATTGAGTCTAGAATGAAACGAGTGCTGTAGTAAGCTCTTTACTGTTTAGGTTATTTTCTTGTTTGTATTTTTTTTATTCTGGTAGAAGCGTTTATTTTGAACATTTGTTGTTATTCAAAATTCGTCAATTTGTTCGAAACTCGTTTCAATCGTTTAATGGACATGGATTATGAGAACCGATCTAAAAAATAATAATAAAATAAGGAAGATAATATTTTTCTTGTTGTTTAACCAAGGACCGGCCCCTAACATCCATGGTGGTAGTGGTGCTGGCAACTTTGCAGTATCTAACAGGCTCTCTTAAGAATCCAGAAGTCAGCATCAGAATCCGTCGTCCTCAGGACCTATCTGGCTCCGCGTATGACAAGTGAAGGCGTCCAAGGCATGGAGCCGTAAGTCAATGGAGTGATTTATATGTTCTAGACAAAACTTTTCCCGACTTCGTGTGCAACCGGAGGATTCATGACAGTTATACAATTATAGTGCACGATCTTTGCTGGCAACTAGTAGTGTCTAGCGGGGGCCTTTTAAAAATCCAGGAGAATTCAGCATCAGGATCTGTCGTAATTGGGATCTATCTGCCCCCGCATATAGCAATCAAAGGCGTCACAGTCATTGAGCCGTAAATCAATGAGTAATATGTATGTTCTAGGAAAACCCTTTCCCGACTTCGTTTGCAACCGGAAGATTTATGCAGATCAGACAATTGTAGTGCAAGATCTTTGTGTGGTCTATGTGGAATTCTTACTGGCTTATCAAAAAAAAAAAGCAAACGTCGGAGAGAAAGTAACAGAAGGAAAGAAGTTACAAATGTTTGCGTTCAATAAAAAAACATTTGTGACTCATTTTTTCTTGTAGTTTGTTCCCATGTGTGTGTGTGTGTGTGTGAGTGTGTGTGTGTGTGTGTGTGTGTGTGTGTGTGTGTGCGCGCACGTTTTTTTGTATATGTGTGTGAAAGGGGCGAAATATAATTCGAACCAGCATTTGCATTCACCTGGGTCTTCTCAGATTATTATACTTACATTTTGTTAAACATGACTCGGCACTTGACGCTTTTTTTTTTTTTTTGTAGTTTTAGTTTGTTTTTTGTTGTTGTAGTTGTTCTGTTTTTGTTTTTTGTTTTTTTTTGTTTTTTTGTTCCTTAAAAGGACATTGTTGTTGAACCGCACCTTTCCAGGAATTGGCATGTCTTACGATTTATGATTTTTGATGGCCGAAAATGCCAACCTCAAAACTCCTACTTGATTTTGGATTCCATTTCCTGTAAATCGCAACGCCAACCTGCAATATCTTGAACGATTATTCTGCCTTCGTAAATAAAACTGTCGATCCAATTTTATAGAAAACACGCCCAAAACAAAACAAAACTCAAAGACAGTCACGTAGATATCTCTCTGAAGTTAGGTATGCTTATATGTTAAAATATTTGCATGTAACAGGATTTACTCCTAAACTAATTTAGAAATCGTTATGAATTTTAGAATACAGCTGCTTATGGTAATATGTATTAATGTGGACAATAGGGTTTTTTATTTATTTTTTTTATAGGTATATGAAAGTCGGGATAGAAACATTTCGTAAAGATTCAGATACCTTTGATCTTGGAGAAATTTTAACAATAGGTCTTGGACATCAATTAATATTCCTCAAATATCAGTTTCATCGGAGTAACTAAACGATGTGAGTTTTTGTACAATACTTTATCTATTAAGTACAATACTTTATCTATTAAGTACAATAAACATCACGTTCTTCACTAGGAAGGCACAGAGACACAAAAGGCCAATCCGGTAACACTTCTTAATTCGGCGGCATACATAGTCATATATGTACAGATCTTTGACTGTACTAAACAGTTTCGGTTTGTAAAAGTTTTCACTGTGACAAGGCGTCAAAGTAATTCGTGTTGAAATTACACCTCGACCGTTGATGATTCCACGTTACGTCAATAAATACAAGGAACCAAAAAAATGGAAATTTTAATTCTAATATAAGAAATATTAACTATTAAGACGGTTTTATTCATTTACAATAGCCTTAGGTTTATTGCTACTCGCCTTGATAATCACACACCCGCGCGTACACACGCATATATATATAGGTGTGTGTGTGTGTGCGTATATATATATATATATATATATATATATATATATATATATATATGTTATATAGGGGTTTCATTGAGAGAGTTTTATTAAGAGAGTTTTAGAGTCTTATAGAGAGATGTTGTTGGGAGTCTTAGAGAGAGAGTCTTATTACAAGTGATGTTGTAAGAAAGAGATTTGTTGAGAGACTTAGAGGGATGTTGTTGTGAGATGCTGTTGTAAGAGATTGTTCGTTTATAAAGAATGTCGTTGTTTCTGTTATGAAGAGATTCATATATATAAAAAAGTTCATTACTTGGATGTGTTGAAGAAGGAACTCTTAAAGTGAGGAGATAGTGTTCAGGCAGTCTCAGCGTAGATATGTAAGATGTAGAGTTCACATTGTAGATATGAGATGTGTATGTTAAGATATTTTATAACACAGATATACAGACATATAATACAATTTTCACTTTACCTTTTTGGCAGAATTACAACACAAAGACGACGTCTACAAAAACACATGATGGTTTATTTCTTCTCACGACCAGACGTGGTTTTCTGAGTCAAGAATTCAAAGCTTCACATATTAAGTTTCAAAGTGACCGTCTCGCTTCTAGACGTACGAATCCTCAGACTCTCTCTCTCTCTCTCTCTGACTCTCTGTTTCTCCTTAGTTTCTAACTATATCTAGAACTTTCTATTTTTCATGACGTCATACACATGTGTTCTGGACATACGTGTCCAAAACTTTTCCTTTTTTTACAAAAGGAATTTTAACCTATACTCAGTAACCTATATTTCCAATATGTTAAAAACATGTTTATTAAATTATCTTGTAGCTGCATTCTTTCAATTGAATTTTCATAACAAAATTGACAGTGCACATTCTTTTCTTGAAACTATTTTATCTCTAAGCTGTTTTACATTCCATTTTCTAATTCTCACACGTAATCTAAACCTAAATTACGAGGTTCGAATTTCGTCTATGCTATATCATATTCATTTTAACTAAATCTCTCTATTTTTATGCTTACATGAAAAGGGGAGCTCTTATCATGTAACACACA
The DNA here is from genome assembly GCF_053919585.1 of Euprymna scolopes. NCBI lineage: Eukaryota > Metazoa > Mollusca > Cephalopoda > Sepiida > Sepiolidae > Euprymna > Euprymna scolopes. Next base: position 79,920,386 of record NC_136518.1, on the reverse strand, counting down.
CACACACACACACACGCATATATATATATATATATATATATATATATATATATATATATATATATATATATATATATATATATATACAGACATTAGTGTTTCATCCTTTCGGAAATCATCAGTGCAGGGTGTCACGTTTACCAGTCGATAGGTTCGAACCCGGCGACAGAAGCCATCTCTGGCTTCATTAGCAAGAATCTAATCCATTCGGCTACCGTTAACCGCGAGAAATTCTGTTGAATTTAAACATTTATTTTTTAAATGATTTTTAATTTCTTTCAGAGTGATCTAATCATTATATGATGATCTGCGCATAAGAGCTAAATTGACCGACTTTAATTCAACTGAAAGTACTCAAAGATAAGAACCGAGTTTCTTAAAAGAGCTGACATAATATATATATATATATATATATATATATATATATATATATATATATATATATATATATATATCGGGGGAAAACAAATATAAAGAGAGACTAAAGAGATTCCGACAAAGATTGGTTCCTTTTGTTTTGGATTTGAAACAGATGGTACCGATGTTTTTATGATCTTCTGTAACTCGAATATAAATAAATATTACGCTCTTATTTCTTATTTTAATATTTTATTCGTGATGTGTGTATTGCTAGGGTTATCTCCCTTGCATAGATATATATCTATCTCTACTATTATATAAAAGCCACTTTGTGTGTGTGTTACTTCCTTATACGTTCCGAAACGGCTGCGCCTATCTTTTGCAAATTTCACACAAAGGTAATTTATATGTATGGAAGTGTTCTTAGACACGTTTTGTACAGAAATTCGTACGATAAGTATCGAAAATCGAAAAAAAAAATGAGGTCCTAAAATAGTCTTCCTTATAAATAAAAAAAAAATTCTACAGGGGAAAATTTACACCGGGAGGAGATAAGGGAGATAATAAAATCTCAACAAATAATTTTTTTTTAAATTTGATGAACGACATTATCATTATTATTTATTTATGTACTTTTTTGCGAATTAGTCCACAGAGCACATGATTCATCGTAATATATAATAGTAAATAGAGGATTGATTATATAATAATAATACATATGTGATCTGCATAAATTAAAATATCATGTTTAAGCGTAACGTACGACCGGGCAACGCCGGGTGCCAAGCTAGTATATATATATATATTTATGGGTGTATGAAATTCACAAGCAGTCCCCAGTCGCATATATATCCCCGCCAGGGAAGATGACGACGTAAAGTTTTTGCAATTCTTGCATGGAAGTGTCGCTGTCCTCCTACATACACTGACTGGAAATTCTAATTTGGTCACCCATCTGTTGTTCTCAAATTTGATCACCCAACTCGTACTGATCAGGCTCACCGTTGCTTAACTTTGGTGATCTAATGAGAACCGTTATGTCAACGTGATTATGCAAAATATCCAAATCGTACCCGTCGCTATTCCTCCAAAGGATTTATAATATGCCGTGAAACACTTCTTACCTCCCACCAAATAAATCCCGTCTTATTTGTTTCGGTTTTTTTTTATTATTATTTTCCTAGAGAAAAAAAAAAGAAAAGAAAACGCTGTTTTATTTGTGTTCCTGCGTATTGCTCTTTGGTAACACAATATTATTTTACTCTGAAAATCACCTCATTGGTATTCCGACCAAATTGTCAACCTGTCAATCACTTCCCATGCATACAATGGGTTAGACTTACTTTTAACCACGTACTCGAGTGGCCGAATGTTGTACTTCAGAAGACAATGAGATGCCCTTTTAATATATATATATATATATATATATATATATATATAATGTGTGTGTGTGCATATGTAAAAGAGTGTATATTATCGTTTTCTGAAGTACAATATATATGTGTGTGTATGTGTGCGTGCGTATGTAAAGGAGTGTATACTATCGTTTTCTGAAGCACAATATATATATATATGTGTGTGTGCGTGCGTATGTAAAGGAGTATATACTATCGTTTTCTGAAGTGCAATATATATGTGTGTGTGTGTGTGTGTTCGTGCGTGCGTATGTAAAAGAGTGTATATTATCGTTTTCTGAAGTACAATATATATGTGTGTGTGTGTGTGTGCTTGTGTGTGTGTGTGTGTGTGTGTGTGTGTGTGTGTGTGTGTGTGTGTGTGTGTGTGTGTGTGTGTGTGTGTGTGTGTGTGTGTGTGTGTGTGTGTGTGTGTGTGGATGCTGGTATCATGTGTTCGATCCAAACCCATGCTGATGACGGCTAGGTGCTAGAAACATGGGTATACATTTTATGCGCGTAATAATATTTAATAATAAAATAAATAAATATGTACCATAAAAAAGAGGCAGAAAAGAATAGATACACATTGAAACAGTTAACATTCTCCTTTGCTGCTTTTAATGCTAGGACCCTTCTAGGCATGGCATTAATCAGTTGACGAATATCATCATGTCTGACGCAATAATTCTAAAAGTTCAGACTTAGTAGATGGCTTCCTCTTCTTTTTGCGAAAGTTTTAATATGCCTCAAAAGTTTTCAATTGGGTTTATATCCGAGGTTTGACTTGGCCATGGAATTTTATTAATCTAATTTTGGCTCAACCAATGTTGTGCCGCCTTAGCACATTGACAATGAGCTCCGTCTTCCATAAATAGTGAGTAAACTTGGTTCATTTTACCAATTGAGAAGATTGGCAGGAGTTCTTCATGTCACATTGAAATATATTAAACAGAATTGATGTTTCCTTCATATTCCACCATGACTCCAAATTGCACCCAATACCATAACCGAGAAACGCCCATTTTTTAGCTTTGGCTGAGGTCTTTTTAAGTTAAACTCTTGCTGAGAGAGTCTCAATACCCATAACTCTTCCACTGTCGGGAAATAATGCAAATCGGAAAATCCGAAATATGTGAGCGTATTTATATATTGTATTTTGTGTACACAAAATACAATATATATATATATATATATATATATATATATATATATATATATATATATATATAATTGTACAGAAGTTCAGAAAAAACATTGGTACCGTCGGTTTCAAGCCCAAAATAAAGGGGACCAGTTAATGGTAAATCGTAAATAATGTTAGGCTCTCGTCAGCCATGTTGCTATATATATATATATATATATATATATATATATATATATATATATATATATATATATATATATATATATATATATATTAGAGTTGGGATTATTAATCGGAATCAGAATTGGGAATCGAAAAATTCGAAAGTTTTGGTAGTATCGATATCCGCATCGAAATCGGAACAATTTATATTTATTTTCCAATACCCAAATTGATTCTTTCTATTCTTTTTATTTTTTTTTCTGTTTAAAACTTAATTTTCACGGCTTGTATTAATAACGAGATGATATTTATTGATTTTGAACTTTCTATATAATCTATAATCTATAATCACTCATAACTATATTTTTAAATTTGCGAAAATTCATGCACTTTTACATTTTTTTTTTTTTTAGATTCGATCACTACTCGAAAAAAAGATAATTATAAATTTTAAGTAGAACCGGAGTCGGAATCGGGAATTTAGAACAAAATCAGCAATTGTATCGGAATGAAAAAAAATATTGGAATCGTCCCATCATATATATAAATATACATATACAAGGCTTCTTCAGTCTTTGACAGACTATGGATCCCCACGAAGGGGTACCAGCGCGTGAAATTTTTGTGGCAGGAGGTATGCAATTTCCAGCCACACCTCTCCTGGGTCGACATTGTTAAATACCAGTGGCAAGTGAAGTGTATGTACAGGACGACTGGAAGAAATGCCGAGATAAGCGGAGAGCACATACAGCGCTTAGAATTCCCAAATGATCATCCATCTAGTACTAACCAGGCTCAACGTTGCTTAACTTCGGTGATCTGACGAGAACCGGTGTATAAACGCGATTAAGCTGTATATATATATATATATATATATATATATATATATATATATATATATTAGATTGATAAAAAATAACGTTGTTGATGAAAAAATAATATGTAGTTGAACGTCAAAAAAACGACATTATCTTTGCACCAATCTAATATATATATATATATATATATATATATATATGTATATATATATATATATATATATATATATATATATATATATATATATACTAATATATACATATATGTATATGAGAGGAATTAAATTATGCGAATTACCATTTACAAAATTTATTCTTCAAAAAAAGAAATACGAAATACATAATAGATATTTTTATATTAGGTTGATGAAAAAAATAATGTCGTTTTTATATATGTAGTTGAACGTCAAAGAACGACATTTTTTTGCGCCAAATCTAATACGAAATACAAAGAATTAATTCCTTATAAATGGCGTTTCAAAAACGGTTTCTTTCTTCCGTAGGGGGAAAATAATTAGCAAAAAATATTTATCTACATTTTCTATAACCTTGCTGGCTAGCACAAAAAAAAAAATGAAAACTCTAATTTTCGAAAGATGTTAATGCTGGAAAAAGTCTAAAAAGCATGAAACGAATATTTAAAGTGATGTCTCTAAATAGAAAACGTAGTCATATGATGACAAAATCAGATCAATGAAGCTGGTCAAATATTACACTTTGCAATTTATTGCGCTAACAAGCAATGTTAGAACAAGTTTATAAATTTTTATTGTTATTTTTTGTCAGCAATTATTCTATTATTACTACGTGTTTCTATTTAAATATGATTTTTTTAATGTAATTTTTGGCGCTTATACAAAGGCTAACACAAACGAAAGAGATACTCGATTTCAAGTAAAACAAACAGAACCCACGTAATTGTTATGTCGCAAATGGTAACATATCCAAAAATCACGGCAAACAATATATTAAAAAAAATAAATATTAATGAAAAACTGTTTTCGATAAAGTTTATATAAGGAACAAGTTTTGTCCGACATTTTAGACTACGTTCGTCACGTGACGTAAGCAACAGAATTTTATTATCTCCCCTGTCAACTTATCTCTTTTTTTTTTTAATATAGTGATTTTGCTTTCTTTCATAAATTTCTCTTTTCATTAATAATTATTTTTCTACCTTATCGTTTTTCGAAATTTTTTTATATGTTACTATTTGAGACACGATAGTTACGTAGGTACCATTTGTGTCGTTTAAAATTCAAGATTTCTTTCGTTTGTATAAGATAGAAGCGCCTAATTTTTTTGTTTAAAACTTAATTTTGATACAGCAAATAGTCATTCAGATTGGACTGAAAAGTAGTGACGTCGACTTTGTAAAACGGTTCCGTGTTTAAGAATTTGCAGAGCACACCGAAACATAACGGTCATGGGTTAGCTTTGAAAGATGAACCAATTATCTGACTGCTTTTGTTGCTGCTGCTGCTGCTGCTGTAACAACCACACACACACACACACACACACACACACACATAAAAAAAAACATAAATAAACACATGACCGAATCACGCAAAATATTAGCTGCCAATGACGTCAGTAAATTCTTTTAAAAAAAAACTAAACCGCATGCAAGGCTGGCACTACTGACATAAATATACTATTTTTAAAAGATATGTTGTTTGTTGCGAAATTTGATTAGTTGACAGAAACAGTATTAACTCTTATTTCTGAATTTTTTGAGATGAGGATTGATATTCGTATTATTTAGATTCTTCGAACTACTGTTGGATCCCTGGATGTTATTTCTACAACGTTTCGGTCGATGTAATTTCCGACTTTCTTCAGGCGTATCTTCACGAACTCGGGAATATTTCTTTTTGGTGAGTTACTGGGTTGTCGGCATTTCATTGAATGTGCTTATTCGAAGTAGTTAACGATTTTGTTGGGAGGCGACGTTGGCTGAGTCGTAAAACAACAACCTGGGCGTGTCAAGTTCGAATCCAATTAATTCCACAGAAACAGTTTTTGTTCCTGGTAATAATATTTAAAAATTCTTACTTGCAATATATCGTAAACTCAACTTAATATATACTTGAAGTATCATATAGCAATGAATTTCATTTACTATGTCTTAATTCTTAGAAAATTAAAGTTAACTGCAGCACATTTTTTATCACGAAACTTGATTTGAACGAAGCGGATGTTCAAATTATAGGAATTATACTATATATATATATATATATATATATAACATGGGGATCACCACTTATCAAGGCCCGGAAGCCACTTGGGGATAAGGGTTATTTTGTGTACAATAATCAATGGGATAATATCGTATTAATAGTTGGTATTGGAGATTTAATAAAGTGTCTTACTTAAGGGGGCGATTAATCAGGAATTTGTTTATGTTAGATTTGAAGACGTCCAAGTTGTAGTCAGGTGGGAAACAGGTAAACGGAAGAGAATTCCACAGGCGTGCACTTCTCAGAAAAAAGCTATGTTCATGGAATCTACGTTTTGTATTTAGGCACAAATGAAGAGTAGGGGAAATTACTGACAGTGGTTTTAGCTAGACGGGTGTTTATCATGAAGGATTCGCGAGGGGAGAGCAGAGATTGGAGCTCGGACGAGCACTTGCCATGGAAATAACGATAAAACAAAGACAGGCTCGCAACGTTTCTTCTATGGGAGAGAGGTTGTAGGGAAAAGAAGAGAGCATCCCCCACTAAGCCACGAAGTCTATTTTGTACTTTATCATGGCAGGATAGGCTGTTTTTTGAAGCTCCAGCCCAGATGTGGCAGCAATACTCGATCTTTGGACGTACTTGGCTTTTATAGATATAGAGATTTGCATCAGTAGTGAGATATCTTCTGGAGCGGTAGAAGTATCCCACCATTTTCCCATTTTTCGGGTAACAGACTAGATATACGTGTTCCATTTCAGATCAGGAGTAAAGGTCAAACCTTTATATATATATATATATATATATATATATATATATATATATATATATATATATATATATATTGGCTATACCCGTGCCCCTCCTGCTGCTAACCCTGCCCGCCCTACACTCATGTTTCCATCATTAACACTGAGGAAGATCGAAGGATCGGTCGAAAATATGTGCTTTTGAAAGAAGCAATCTTGTTTTTTTTCCAAAAGACGTTTTGTATTCCTACACGTCAACACATAGGTAATTAATACAGAAAAGATATAAACATTTATATATTTTTCGTATTGATTTTTTATTCATACGTACATATATATATATATATATATATATATATGTGTGTGTGTGTGTGTGTGTGTGTGTGTGTGTGTGTGTGTGTTCATATCATTCAAACATTACCATTTTGCTTTAAACTTTACCGCTCACTCATTTTGCGACCAAATTTCAAACAATTTGTACAGAACTGCACGTCTGTGGAACTCTGTTCCGTCTGCCTGCTTCTCACCTGACTACAACTTGGATGTCTTCAAGTCCAACGTTGACAAATTCCTAATGAACCGCCCCCTTAAGTAAGAACTTCATCAAATCTCCACAGTAACGTACTGTACTTGCAATAACCCTTATCCCTGAGTGGCTTCCGGGCCTTGATAAGTGGTGACCACCGTGTAAAAAAAAAAAAAAAAAAAAAAAAAACAGTTTATAAGTCACCTTCTCAGCTGTATTTTTAATATTGTTTTCTCAATTTGCCGTTCAGTAAAACTAAAAATAAAATTAATGTGTTCAAAAATTCTCAGAATCAGTAAGTAACGGGAGACTTTTTCTTTTTTTTTTTTTTTTGATTGACTGTTGGTTATCATAACAACCAAATCTGTTACGCTACTCCAAATTGGCTGATAACGGTGGTGATAATGACCTAACAGGATATAAGAAAAATTGTCGCTAATAATTCACCGTTGTCCTGATCTGTCGCTCAGCTATACTGTTGCTAATAATTAACAGGTAACAAGTGAAACAGAAAGCGAAAATTTTATTTCAGATAAAGGCCTGGAAAATAATGGATTACATAGAAAAATGCAAGAATGAAAATTAATATGGTAAAGGATAAGAGGTTATAACATACTACGGAAATTAAATTTTTAGTATATAGATACGCGCATTTAATGTTCGTAGCATGTTACCACCTTCTGTCCTCTCTTTTAATAAATAGGATCTCCCGATCACCGAAGATGCAATGAAAGAAAAACATTAATAAAAAAAAATGATGTTGTTTTTGGACCATACGTGAAAGTAAAATGTATCTTCTTGGTCTTCTGACCAAGGGTAATAGTTATTCTGTCTAAAGATGGTATAATGATATCGTGGGGTTTCCGTTAGTGCCGTGCATCCATACAATGGAAACATGTCACAGATATTGGAGACAAACCGTAATAACCAGATATATTTTGACACTACATTAACCAGATTACTTAAATAAATACTTTTACAGTTTTAACAAAAAGGCTGCAATAACCTCGCGAGGTCTCCATTCACAGAATACCCAATAGCAATATATTACGTATGAATAGTGCCGCTGTGGAATTTCCACAGGCCCCGCTAGTTATATATAATTACCGTTATATTTGATATCTGAAGAATATTGGGTCATTTATCCAAATAAATATATATGTATTATCCTGGATTTTACTAACAAGCAACGGCCGCCCTTAATTTAGCTGTGCTGTATTCTTGCTCACCCAAAATGTTTCTTCTTTTGCAAATGCGTCTTTGAGAGCCTCTGTAGGTCGGTTAGTCTGTCGGGATTAAGTTTTTTTTCCGTAAGTCTTTCACGCTTATGTGTGCAAGAGCATTTCGTTCGTCAGTCTGCCACGATTAAATTTGGTTTAGCATTTCCGTCGGTCAGTCATGCTTTCGTTTCCAATATTTCCATCATAAATATTTCCATCGTAAAACGCTTAGATTTAATGGACGTTTATTAACAACATCTCCCCTTGTTTTACTGTTTGTTTGGTTGTTGTTTTTATATATATATATATATATATACACAGCTGATAGTTTTGTTGTAGATTCCGTATTATTCTGTCTTTTTTTGAAAGAAATTTTTGAAAACGATCCGACCCATGACTCACCCGTTTCTATAGAAATATCTCTGAAACCATTTATGATGAGATTCAAAAAAAAAACTTCATCGTTGAATTGAAATATTAATGTAATTTAACAGGAATGCAAAGGAATGTACTTCTAACGGCTATTCTATTGCAGTTTGTGAACTTCGGTAATGAACGAAAACGGATTTTTACACACACACACATATATATATACATATATATATATATATATATATAGTCATCCACATACAATACTGTTTCGCTGTATGACAGCGCATCAGTGCGGCTAGACAGGTAACTACCTCAAGCCAGGATTGAAACCAGACCGTCTGTATGACAGTCAAGGCTCTTAACCACTACGCTATCGGCGACTGCTGCGCGAGTCATGAGTTTAACGATGTTTTGACATCGTCCGAACTACCTCTGCTCGATTTGTTTACACAAAGAGCATCGCTTAATACGCTAATGGTAATTAGTGTATCACTTCTCAATATGCTCAATTCAAGATGAGGAGCATTATAGTCATCCACATACAGTACTGTTTCGCTGTTTCACAGCTTATCAGTGCGGCTAGACAGGCAACTACCTCAAGCCAGGATTGAAACCCGACCGTCAATGTATATATATATATATAAATATATATATATAAATATATATATATGTGTGTGTGTGTGTGTGTGTGTGTGTGTGTGTGTGTGTGTGTGTGTGTGTGTGTGTGTGTGGTTTCTTTCGGTTTAATTTTACGTCAGCTGAAGTTCTCAGAAATCAAAGAGCTCCCTTCCTTTGGGCTAACACATGATCTCTATATAAGACACATAAGGGTTCGAAATCTTCTATCAAACACTGAGTTAATAAAGAAGTTATGAACAATATTCTCCTTTCCTTAATTGACCATTTCATTATGTTCCAGGACATTCCTATCGTCTGATGGAGTAGGGCTGCGAATGCTATGTCATTTGGAATATTTAGATTGGCTCAACCTGCAGGGAAAAGTATCCTCATGCCTTCACATATCCTTGAGGAGTGTGTCTAGTAAACATTCACGGTTCTCTGAGTAAGCATTCAGATTTCTCTTATATATATATATATATATATATATATATATATATATATATATATTAAGTAATGTGATTGATAATTTAAAATTTGAACAATTAAATTTCAACTAAATTAAAAATTCGTTTCATAAGAAGGAACAACAAAATCAATTATCTGTACGATCGTTTCGGAAAACAATGCTTTTTATTGTGGTAAACATCCAGTTACGAACAATAATTACATATAGCTTTTTAATAAGCAAGGTCTCCTCGTCAGCAAATTTTGAAGGGTTTTTATTAAATCTAAAAGACACCATAACTAAACCTAGCATTAAAAGTAAGGCAGATTTTAATGCTAGGTTTAGTTATGGTGTCTTTAAGATTTAATAAAAACCCTTCAAAATTTGCTGACGAGGAGACCTTGCTTATTAAAAAGCTATATGTAATTATTGTTCGTAACTGGATGTTTACCACAATAAAAAGCATTGTTTTCCGAAACGATCGTACAGATAATTGATTTTGTTGTTCCTTCTTATGAAACGGATTTTTAATTTAGTTGAAATTTAATTGTTCAAATTTTAAATTATCAATCACATTACTTAATATTGAATTAGCTCTAGGATATCTACCTATCGAGCTTATTATATATCTAAATTACAACGAGCACTTTCTCTTTCCCGTATTTCAATTAAACTAGTAATTTCACTGTTACATTGAAATACACTCAGCTCTTTAGACTATTGCTCTAATCTCCTTTAAATTATATATATATATATATGTGAGAGAGAGAGAGAGATTGAGTGAGAGAGAAAGAGAACACTCTTAATACCTTTACCTTGGTGTGTATATATATATATATATATATATATATATATATATATACAAAGGTAAAGGTATTCAGGAGATAAAACTCATGAATTAAAACGATGTTATAAATAGTGCTCTCTCTCTCTCTCTCTCTCTCTATATATATATATATATATATATATATATATATATATGCATATATATATGCATACATATATATATATATGGATGGATGTGGATACCCTGTATATATATATATATATATATATATATATATATATATATATATATATATATATATATATATATAGAACTGAAAGTTTCTTTAAAACCTGTTCAAGTAAAAAAAAATAACCTTCGTTGGAAAAGTATTTTGTCAGTAGGTCAACTAATTTCCTGGGTCGCTGAATCAGTTTATTAACATGAACTAACAATAAAACCAATGCTATTAAACGGACCATCAGTTGTTTAGCATGAAACATCAGAATCGCGAATCGGAAAAACTGGAACGTTTTTGGTTATCGGAATTGAAGTTAATCTTTTAAATTGATGTCAACACTAGGATACTTCAATTAAAATTCCCATTTGCAATCTCCTCTGATTCATTCGGGAGGGCATTCCAAAAGTAATGGCGCCTATTTGTAATTTGCCCTGATCCTAGGAGATTACAAATATCATTGTTTTGATGACTGAACTTATGCATTCATGACCTGAAAATTTCTTCTCTTTGTTTCAGATATTGACGATTTTAGTCTGTTAGAAATCAATTTCTGAAATCGATGTGCGTCAGAAGCAGAGGTGCGTCATTGAATTTCTGATAAATGTGCATTGGGAAAGAATATGTACAATAATAAATTCTCTAGCACAAACAGACGCTCGTTTTAAGGGTACCACTCCCGTTTTCGTAATTTTTCTAAAAGTTTTGGAGTTAAAAAGTATAGGAGCCTTTACTATGGAAGCTAGCCTCGTTGACGCTTTTAAACAGAATGACTACTTTAAATCGAGTTCTGCTAAACGCTATTGTTAATGCTGCCGTGCTTGTAACCTTTTTTTATGGAATTCGCTCCAGAAAAGGCAAAAGCCACTTGATGTAAGGAGTTAGAAATACTATTAAATGGCAAGAACTAGCCAACGATAAGCGTTATATGATTATATTCCGACCCAGAAAACATCCATTATTTCCCATTGTTGAAAACATTGCTCATAGAAATTTGAGAGCTAAATGACAAAATAAGGCTGTTATATTGTCGGTCTATATAATGAATGTTAATGTAAAAATTTATGATCGCCTTTGATCGTCTCTAGTGTGTTGAGTATATGTATGTGTCAATACGTATCAACACATGTAATCGTCTAGTGTGTATTATTTTCATCGTGTGTGTGTATGTGTGTGTATGTGTGCGCGCGCGTGCGTGTGCGTGTATGTGTGTGTGTGTGTGTGTGTGTGTGTGTGTGTGTGTGTGTGTGTGTGTGTGTGTGTGTGTGTGTGTGATAGACACTATTTACATATATACATTACACATATGAGATACAGTTCCCGCGGGAGATATAACAGTCTATAAACAGTTCCTTACGGGAAAAATAATATCTTTGTCTGCTTGGCATCAGACAAAGGAAGAACATACCTTTTTATAGTGGCAACACATTGACGTATCGTTCTGAATATGATCCAAAAACATGCAAACCATTTTCTAAAACTCATGACAAATTATATTTCACACATTTAACATTTATCATTAGCTGCTACTTTCATGGTGTCAGGTTCATAAGTTTTATTTACATAACGTTTTGATACATTTATGCCGCTTTTTTTGGCGGGGGATTTGTCGCCAAGTGTACGCTCCTATCAAAATTATTTTTCGATGTACACACCCTAGATATTTAATCATGAATCGCTCTTTCTATGCTTGAACTAGACTCGATTTTCGTCTGTTAACGACGACATGTTGCTACTTCTTCAGTCCGCCATCTTTACTACAAAATATTTCTTGTCAATATGGCTTGAAGAAGAACTGTTCGAAAACAAAGAACAAGGTGACACGAATAAATTTACACGGTTTATTGGATGCTCTGGAAAAAAAAAGTCAATTTCTGCGAACCGTGATCGATTTTTTACGTATTACCAAGAGGTATTGCGCCTGCCGCTTAGACACCTGTCGCTAACTGACAGATGTCCGACAAAAATGAAATCCTAAACCTCAACAGTTACATGACTCATAGTGTCACTCTCTCTTTTCATGGTCGCCTTTGGACAATTTGGCCCTCCTCACGCATATTATTAAACATTAGAATGTTTTTAAATGTAATGTTAAAATAGCTAAGAATAAATATGGCGCCACAAAAATGCAAATCATCTTATGCATATATTATATCTGTACTAACAGGCCTCCCGGCATTGTCCGGTCGTATAACACGCTTAAATATGATACTTTCATTAATGCAGATTTTGTATTTATTATTATATTATAGTGGACCCAATATATAGTAATGATTTAAAAAGTTGTTTTTTTTAATGACTCGCGCGGTACCATCGAGAATCGAAGCCAAAACGTTTAGCTTATGATTTACTTTTTCCTTTTGACGTTAATGCCTAGGTTATAAAGAAATGTTTTCTGCAAGGCTAAAAATAAAAACATTAACTAATAGCTATTACGTTACGCTGCATATTCGTAATGCCGCCGTTCACCTGGCAAATTCGATTTTTTTAAATCGTCACTTTTGCACCGATTTTTCCCGGCTTAAACCAAAACATAAAATTTTTTCGTGCGTTCGAATACCCTATATCATAAGTTTCATGTCTGTAGACTGGGGAATTAGGACGGAATTTTCCTCGAAATTCCGTCCAAATTCCAAACTTCGACAGAAACATTACCGAGTTCGACAAGATACACTTGAAGAAAGTCGAAGGTTACATCGATCGAAACGTTCTGAAAATCACACTGAAGATGAGAACAGTAGTCTGAAGAATTCAATATGAATAAGCAAACCTCATCTAAAAAATTCAGAAACGCCAAAGCGTTTTGTTTAAAGGGTGTAAGTGAGACAGCAAGATCGTGATCAGCAGTGGCGGAAATTGGGTAGAATTTGATTATTTAACGAAGCTGCTTGACAAGAATTTGTTTACATTGGGCTTTAAAACGACCATGTCGTAGTTAGCTGAAAAATAAGACCGCGGTACAGAGTTCCATAGCTGGGTTGTTCTTAGAAAGAAACTTTTTTCGTGGGAACAAAATCTTATACAAACTTAATGAACTGGCATTCGCAATGCACTTCCGTCACTAATAGACGGGGATTTATTCTGAAGACTAAAAATGGTAATTGATCTTCTCTACGAGGGTAATTTCAAGAGACTTTAGACACTTGAGATATTGTCTAGTCGGCATTCAAGTTGTTGGTATGTTTGGAGTTCTTGTTAAACAAGGGGAATTCTGTAACTGACCAATCAAAAAAGTCAGCGTTGATAGTGTAAGAGTTTTGAATTATTCACGGGTTTGAAAATCGTAATCAAAACCTCTCCACTCTATTATATGAACTGATATTTGAAGAATTTGTTAGGGGCTCGATTTTGGTGATGACCTCATGTTACTGAGACATATTCAGTGAAAATTGTTTTTGCGTTTATAATTCAACGTGAAAAAAAAAGCGAGAGAAATGTTATAGGATTAATACAAGCAAAATAATGCGTTCCAAAGCAAATGACACACAAAAAAACTTCATAAAAGAAATATTTTTTACATATGATTAAAATGGAAGTTTACAGCAATAGAAGAAACATGGTTTCTTTTGTTTTAATTTTCCTTCAGTCGAATTTCTCAGAAATCGTGAGAACCCACTACTTGGGGCTAACCCTTGAACTCTATATGAGATACATAGATATTCGAATGTTCCGTTAAAGTTCTTTAAAAGTTCTTTAAAAAGTAAATCCTAAGCTAAACGTTTTGGTTTCGATTCACGGTGGTGGCAGATCAGTCATTTTTTTTAAAAACCTCTTACATCATTAGTTTATATTGGGTCTAATATAATATAATAAGAAATCTGTGTTAATCAAAATATATTTAAGCGTATTTTACGACCGGGCAATGCCGGTCGGCCGGCCTGCTAGTATATCTACAAAATTGAGAACATGTGATTCTTAACCTATATACTCAACGATTTTTTTAATACACAGACTTGAAATTTGATATATGGGGTAATCAGGCATGTGGAACATTGGAACGGGCTGCTAAGTGTTCAGAATTGAAAAATTGGTGCGTGAAAAACTGATTTAGTAAAGAAGTTGAGAACATAATTTCTCCCCACCCCCGCCACAATTAATTATCTTCATACGTTATAGTATATCTTTATTATTTCTTCTTCTTCTTCTTCTTCTTCTTCTTCTTCTTATTATTATTATTATTATTATTATTATTATTATTATTATTATTATTCTCCTCCTCACTGGGTTCTAGGACAAGAATTCTCTTAGTCTGGTGGAATATCCAGCTTCATGCTATTACTTGAGGTTACATCCAGTGGAGAAGGTGAACCATTCCTCGTAAAAGCTAATGTAGGTTTCCAGCGTCTTGGCATAACTGTTCCAGTTAGGTGAATATTTTGTTTTGAAACAAAAACTATTATCGTAAAAGCAATTATTTTTCACGTCAATAAAACGAATGTCGTTCTGTTTTAGATGTACTGGTTTCAAAAATACTCATTTTGTAGAGATTTATCTTAAAATAGTTAACGTCGGAATTGCTTACCTTATCGACATCGGATTACTCCCTAAACATTCGGCATAATCACGTTGACACACCGGTTCCCGCTGGATCACCGAAGTTAAGCAACATCGAACCTGGTCAGTACTAAATGGGTGACCATTTTGGACTTTCAGGTACTGCATGTGCTCTCCGCTTATCTCGGCATTGTTTCCAGTCGTCCTGGTCTTCTCCTTGCCACTGGACTCAAACAGTGTTGATTCAGGAGAGGTGTGGTTGTTATTGCGCAACCCTTGTCTCACAAATTACACGCGCTACTGCCCTTAAGGGGTATCCTTTATCTTTCAAGACTGAACGGAAACATGGATGGAATCACTAAACACAATCTTTACTGATATCATTGTTTTAACGTGTGTGAAAGGTGATACCGTACGTACGACCATGAAATGACCCAGCATATTTTTTTTTATATATAGATTGTTATACAAACCAATGGAAAGAATGACCAGGAGAAAAGTCAATTTTTTTTAATGATTTCTTTATTATTTCAATATTCACGAGGTAAGTTAGGAAGTTCGTCGTCTAGGGCACTTGTTATTTGTAATGCTCTCCTTAAAATTAATAACGTCAAAATTAAAAATAGATCGCCACTTGAACCCAAAAATTCACATAAAATAATACATACCGTTAGATGACTCATAAAATTTTATTAGTACGTCTTATCTATCTATATATCTATAAGCGTGAGAATGTGTGTGAGGACACTTCTCAACCTATATACTCAGGAATTTTTTGATCTACAGACTTGAAATTTAGTATATAGCATATCCAGACACGTGGAGAATTCTTTAATCGGTTTTCATCCGAGAAAATCGGGCTCCTAAGGGGGTAAAAACTGAAAAATTAGTGCGTAAGGGTCGTCGAATATTTATCTATGTTCTAACTCTTTCACGAATGCGAATGCGTGAATAGTTCGCATGACTTTTTTTTTTACACGGTGGTCACCACTTATCAAGGCCCGGAAGCCACTCAGGGATAAGGGTTATTGTAAGTACAGTACGTTAGTGTGGAGATTTAATTAAGTGTTTACTTAAGGGGGCGGTTCATTAGGAATTTGTTTACGTTGGACTTGAAGATATCCAAGTTGTAGTCAGGTGGGAAGCAGATAGATGAAACAGAGTTCCACAGGCGTGCAGTTCTAAGAAAGAAGCTTTGTTCATGGAATCTACGTTTTGATTTAGGCACAGATAAAGAGTGGGGAAATTTTTTGACAGTGGATTCAGCTAGACGGGTGTTTTTCGTGAAAGATTGGCGAGGGGGGACCAGAAATTGGAGTTCAGACGAGCACCTGCCATGGAAATAACGATAAAACAAGGATAGGCTCGCAACGTCTCTTCTGTGGGAGAGAGGTTGCAGGGTAGAGAAAAGGGCATCCCCCACTAAGTCACGAAGTCTATTTTGTACTCTGTCAAGGCAGGATAAGCTGTTTTTAGCAGCTCCTGCCCAGATATGGCAGCAGTATTCCATCCTTGGACGTACCTGGCTTTTATATAGATAGAGAATTGCATCAGTAGTGAGATATCTTCTGGAGAGGTAGAACGATCCCACCATCTTCCCAGCGACCCTGGAAAAAGACTTGATGTACGTGTTCCATTTCAGATCAGGAGTAAAGGAAAAAAAAACAGAAGCTTGTCATGGGGCTTCTCCTAGACAAGAGCCATCGATTTCAATGGATGCTAGATGGGGATCAGTGCTGGCAGATTAATTATGTTAAAAATAAATACAATTTGAAAACATATTCTAAAGTCATTTCAAGCAGGTATAATGGTTACCGTACTTGATTCACTATCATTATGGTTTGGTTTTGATCTCAGCTCGAGTATTTATTTTTATTTGTTTTATTTATTTATTTATTTATTTAGCAAAAATGAACTGTTAAAAAAACATAATACTCGCATGCACATGTCTCAGTTTCCGTCTGAATTAAAATATAATACTCATGCGTATTTTACGACTGGGCAATGCTGGGCGACCTACTAGTCTATATATCTATAAAAGTGAGAACGTGTGTGTTAGAGCTTGTCGTTATGAGACAATTGAAGAGATGAAAGAGGCTGTGACGAGAGGGGCTTTCCAGAAGTTGGTTGAACGGTACAACAAGTGCTTTACAACCGAAGGAAATTACTTCAGAGAGGACTAGAGTTTCATGCGTGTACTATCAATAAAAGTGCCCTACGAGAATATAAACTTATTCAAGGCTCATCGAATAAAAAAACTGACTAGACAAGTCACGGGTGCTCAACAATTATTTACAATTATGCTATGTATATATACACAAATTATATATCTACTTACACGTGTTTCGCCGTTACTAAGGCGCATCAGAGTGGTTAACTATGATCAGGTTTGAAACTCCGACCACAGAGGCTGTACAACCACGTTTTTCCTCTCATGACTAAGGATCAAATTTAATGCAAGTCTAAAATACATTCAAATAGAAGGTTGTGCTCAAATATACTAAAGAGGCTTAAATAACATATTGCATATGAGCGCGTGGAAAAATATCAGCAGCAGCGCAGGAGAGCTGGTTTCTGAAAAGTTTAGTACAACATTAGCCGAAAAAAGCGGATATCCAAATTAGGAAGTGTGCACGAGAAGAAAGATAAAAAGGAGATAAAAATACACCACGTGCTCGTGGGATAAACAAAGTCGATGTCGGAGAAAATAGACGTGTAAAACCGAGGAGGAGAATGGACCGGCAGTGACCGGCATGCGGTTGTAGGAAAGAGAAACGTGAATCAGACTAGATGCGCATGTGGCAGCGAGAGATTTTTTAAGCAGTGTCAAGACAGGAGAGTAACATGTAATAAAAATTTTTATTAAAAAAAAAAATGCCGACCCGGTTTTTATTTATTAGTATTTATTTGTTAACTTTGTTCGCTTGTTTGTTTGTTTTTGACAACGACGTTATACAAAGGCAACTCAAGAATAAGGATTAAGGGAGATTCAGGTTGACGGTGACAAACCACCCCAAGAATTGATAATGATAGTAGTGGTTGGATAGATTTTTTTAAAGGGTGGCTCAACAAGAATTTGATTACATTGGACTTGAAAACTTGAAATGTAATACGCTGGGGAGCAGCTTTGCGGTATTATGTTCCACAGACTGGCAGTTCCAGGAAAAGAATCTTTGGTGTATCTTCTTTATTAGAGCAACATTCGAAAATCGAAACATTAAATTACAAGTAAAACAGATGGTATTTACTTAATTGTCATAGCACAGCAATAAACATATCCAGGAATTACGAAAAACGATGAGGTAGAGAATTAATTATCAATGAAACTGTTTTCGAAAACAATTAGCAATTTTCGGAAAATAATTACCTCCCCTGTTACGATTTGAATTCTTTTGATTGATGAGATCATAGTTATCTTTACTATTATATCAATAGAACTTTGTCAGTGTGGGTATATGTGTATATGTATGTGTGTATATGCGTATATGTATGTGTGTATATGTATGTGGGTATATGTATGTGTGTATATGTATGTGTGTATATGTATGTGGGTATATGTATGTGTGTATATGTATGTGGGTATATGTATGTGTGTATATGCGTATATGTATGTGGGTATATGTATGTGTGTATATGTATGTGTGTATATGTATGTGGGTATATGTATGTGTGTATATGTATGTGTGTATATGTATGTGGGTATATGTATGTGTGTATATGTATGTGTGTATATGTATGTGCGTATATGTGTATATGTATGTGTGTATATGTATGTGCGTATATGTGTATATGTATGTGGGTATATGTGTATATGTATGTGTGTATATGTATGTGGGTATATGTGCATATGTATGCGTGTATATGTATGTGCGTATATGTGTATATGTATGTGTGTATATGCAGTTTAATTTGTTGCTGGCTATCTTGCTCTTGCTTGTTGCTGGATCTCAACATTTTGAACCGAGAGAGAAATTTAGCTGTTGTACAAAACTAAGACTCTGTAACATCATATTTGTATAGATACTCCCTCAGACATTTGGAATCATGGATTTTAAATGTCTGAGGGAGTGGCACTCGTCTGTCAAGACGTTGAAATCATCATCATCATATGCATGTGCGTATATGTGTATATGTATGTGGGTATATGTGTATATGTATGTGTGTATATGTATGTGATAGCTTAAATACGCGTCGGGTGAAAATATATTTACAAAGTGCTCAACCCAAAGAGGGGGCCTTAATTATATATATATATATATATATATATATATATATATATATATATATATATATATATATATATATATATAAGGAAAAACTTCAAAAACACTTTTCATTTCTCAACGTAAAAGTAAGATCTTTTTCGGTATCGTCGTTAAAATGATGCTGAAATTCGTGTAAGACGGAGGTTATATTACTTACTTAATACTACTACACTTACTAGAGTAAGTACTCACTCAATACTAATACTTACTAGAGTTCTAGAATTTCCAGATCGTTTCGAATATACCATTATGTTGAATGACCGACCAAAGTCAGCCGAGAATAATATATCATAAAAAAATCTTGTATTAGCCTATTTTAGATGTACATGTATGAAATTTTTTAATAATGCACATTCAACTAATTTGCAAAAGTTGAATATTAGCATTATAATAGATGCGGTATCTTAGAACTGCACGCCTGTGGAACTCTTCTTCTGGGGTTTTTCCTTTACTCCTGATCTGAAATGGAACACGTACATCAAGTCTTTTGCCAAGGTCGCTGGGAAGATGGTGGGATCCTTCTACACTCCAGAAGATATCTCACTACTGATGCAATTCTCTATCTATATAAAAGCCAGGATGGAGTACTCCTGCCATATCTGGGCAGGAGCTGCTAAAAACAGCCTATCCTTCCTTGACAGAGTACAAAATAGACTTCGTGACTTAGTGGGGGATGTCCTTTTCTCTACCCTGCAACCTCTCTCCCAGAGAAGAGACGTTGCGAGCCTATCCTTGTTTTATCGTTATTTCCATGGCAGGTGCTCGTCTGAACTCCAATCTCTGGTCCCCCCTCGCCAATCTTTCACGAAAAACGCCCGTTTAGCTGTGGAACTCTGTTCCGTCTGCCTGCTTCCCACCTGACTACAACTTGGATGTCTTCAAGTCCAACGTTAACAAATTCCTAATGAACCGCCCCCTTAAGTAAACACTTCATCAATCTCCACACTAACGTAATGTACTTGCAATAACCCTTATCCCTGAGTGGCTTCCGGGCCTTGATAAGTGGTGATCACTGTGTAAAAAAATATAAAAAAATCTACACACTAGTGTTTGGGTTGGTAATGGGGATTATATTGCGGTTTGCCGTAAACAACAGCAATTCGATGAAGGCGTTTATGGATGGCGTATTCTTAGTCCAGATCACGCATAAAATAACTGGGGAGTAGTTTTTCAAATTCGCTGCGATGAAAATTACGAAATGTTGTAGTTTATCCATAATTAAAGAATTAAGAGTGTACAGTAGTCAATTGGACAATATAGTAATCGTTAGTAATGGAAATTCGGAAAATTTGTTAACTTATGCGGAACGGCTCATCAAGAACGTGTTTACGTGTAACTTGAAGATAATCAGATTGTATTCAGCTGGAAAGCAGGAAAACGGAAGGCAGTTCCACAGGCGTGCAGTTCTAAGAAAGAAGCTTTGTTCATGGAATCTACGTTTAGGTTTAGGCACAGATAACGAGTTGGGGGAATTATTGATAGTGTTTTCAACTAGACAAGTGTTTCTTGTGAAAGTTTGGCTAGGGGGGGACCATAGATTGGAGCTTAGTCGAGCACTTGCCATAAAAATAAGGATAAAACAGACAAACTCGCAACGTCTCTTCTGTGAAAAAGAGGTTGCAGGGAAGAGAAATGGGCATCTCCTACGAGGCTACGAAGTCTATTTTGAACTTTATCTAGGCAGGATAAGTACTTTCTAGCAGCTCCTGCCCAGATGTGGCAAGAGTGTTCATACAAAATTATAATTTTAAATCTTTCTCGTTACGTTTTGATTCTTTTAAAAAAAATTATTATTTGTTTTATTTGATTTCTTCAGACTATTGTTTTCATCTTAACTGTTATATTTACAACGTTTCAGTCGATGGAACCTCCAACCTTCTTCAGGTGTATCTTGTTGAACTCGAAAATCTAAACAGAACCGAACCCTTTATTTAATAAATAGGGGTAGTATGTTCTCGTTCCGCCAGCCATGGCTTGGTAGAAGTCCTTAGTAATTCACAATTGTATTTTTCAGTGTCACCCGCACCGGAAATTGAACCTTCAATCCTGAAGAACGAATTTAGTAAAAGGTTCTGTTCTACATTCCGTGCAGATTCCAGAGTTCAAATAGAAAGATTCCCCTGTTCAACAAGATACAATAGAAGAAGATCGTAGGTTACATCGACTAAAACGTTGTGAAAGCAGCACACAAGATAAGAAAAGTAGTCGGAAGCATCTAAATGATAGGAAATCCTAAGAGGATATCTTGTGTCAAACTTCTCATTGGGAAAGCCAGAATGTGTAGGTGTTCCAAGCAATAGTCCAACAAATCTTTGGGTCCTTACGTCAACACCTTTGATTGGCTGGTTAAGAACATCGCTATTTATTTGCAGTAAAAAAAAAAAAGATTATGCAGAAACATATGAAACTATTATAGAGTAGACTTTAAAATTAATTTACGTCGGGGTTCTATTCTTTTTGTATTTATTCCTTTTTCATCGAAACATTGGATCAGACTAATCTTAAATTTCAATACTAAATTTTATTGAAATATACATTTTATTGAATGAATATAAAATATTCACCTGTACTCGTATACAGATGATGCGTTCAAACAGTAGCGCATACATACTGACGAGTATATATATATATATATATATATATATATATATATATATATATATATATATATATGTGTGTGTGTTTGTGTATGTGTGTGTAGATATATAGATATACATGCATTCAACGCCTATATATATTAGACACACACACACGCATATATATATGTGTGTGTGTGTGTGTGTGTGCGTGTGTGTGGAAATATGATTTTTTTCAATTATATTTCACTTTTTTATATATTAATCCTTAATTTATGAAGCTCAATATAATTACAGTTACGAAACAGCTACTGTAAAGAATTGTAAATGTTAACGTAATTATAGGAATAAATTGTTAGACGGTAAACATCAAGAAATTTGGAATATAGACTTTTGTCATATATATATATATATATATATATATATATATATGTGTGTGTGTGTGTGTGTGTGTGCGTGCGCGCGTGTGTGTGTATGTGCGTGTGTGTATGTGTGTGTAAGGTATAATGTGGTATTATTTATGAGGGTAGCATTCAATCATAGTGATTGAACATCTATGTTTATTTATGTGATCGATAAGACACAATAATTAAATTGTTCCTAGTCACTGATACTTTCATGCTTTTAAGATAATGCAAAGCAGATGTACATAGCGCTCACATCAATATAACTCTCTCTCCCTCTATCTCTCTCTCTCTCTCTCTCTCTCTCTATATATATATATATATATATATATATATATATATATATATAATAAAATTGTAACACAGCTGAATTATGCCTGTATTCCGTATTTTCCGGCCAATATTGACACATTGAATCAATTTTTATTATTTATTTACCTAAAATCGAATATTGATTGAAATTATGAATGCAATAACGTAAAGAGAAAACGAAATTTTATTACAGAATTTAATCCGCCATCATGCTTTACTTTTTTATCCGTAAGTCAGTATTTTTTTTTTTTTGTTTGTTAATAGTTTAAAGAAAAAAGTTAATTCGAAAAGCGGAAACATTTAAGCTATCGACCAGAGAAAAGTATCTAGCTTTAAAACTCTTTAACTATCCACAAAACTTATCCTCCATAATGTAAATTATAAAATATCTTTTCTTGCCACTAGCTTTTGGAAGTTGTCCACACAGGTGAGGTCCCTTCAATAAGTTTCCAGACTTTTTGTACAGGCACTTAAAATTGTCACAGACTCTTGAAAATCCAGTATGTTATTGCTATACATCTTATGAGATGACTGACTAATTTTTATGATTTCAGGTTCAAAGGAACAGATACAGCAAGAATTGGAATACACCCTACTAAAGCCTGATTGTCATCACAGCTGATGAATTTCAAAAAATGCAATCTGGACATGAGGACAATTTAGAAGAACGATATGCAATAAAATTCTGTTTGAAGTTTGGAAAAAAAATGCCACAGAAATGTATGGAATGCTTCAGATTGGTTTTTGATCATCTTGTATGAATCGAGGATTAGTTTTTGGGTGGCATAAGAGATGCAATAAAGACAGGGAGTATGAGTGATGATGAGAGATGTAGAAGAAGTAAGGAAGTCAAAACACCAATGTTGATTGATCAAATAAATAATTTTCTCGATAAGAACCGCCGTATGTCAATAGAGACAATAAGTTCACAGTTTGATGTCAGTGTGGGAACTGTACACACACTTATTCGCGAGGAACTAAAGATATAGGAGATTTGAACGAAGTTTATTCCACGGGTGCTCAGAGAAGATCAGAAAGAAAGACGTTGTCATGACAAAGATGGGCATCAAGACAGTTCCTCACCCTCCCTATTGTCCAGACCTTGCTCCTTGTGACTTTTCGTTATTCCTTAACCTTAAATATGTTGAGCACTTTTTTAAAGTAATTTAATCTTTCGTCGTTTCTCTATTGCGGTCGCTACGTTTATTCTAGTGACTTCCATACGTAAAATATCTCCAATCGTTTGAATTCGGATGTTAGTGCTGCGAGATGAGAACAGTAGTCGGGAGATTCATATTATTTGGATTCTTCAGACTACTGTTCTCATCTTGAGTGTCATTTTCACAACGTTTCGGTCGATATAAATTCCGACCTTCTTCAGGTGTATCTTGTCGAAGTCGGAAAAATTCTGTCGAACTCGGGGATCTGGGTGGAATTTCGAACGGAACCATTTATTTACTTCACAAGGGTAGCATGCTCTCGTTCCGTCAGCCATGACCAGATAGAGATCCTAAATAATTCGCAACTGTATTTTCGGTTACTAATAGTGAGAATTAAACCTTCATGCTTTAGGAGAATATCTCTTTTACAGTTGATTTTTTTTTTCCAAATACTCTAACTACTATACCACGGGTCCTTGCGGGTAGCATTAAACCTGTTTCATTTCTAGTTAGGTCGGAGGTTACATCGACCGAAACTTTGTAAAACACTCAAGATGAGAACAGTATTCCGAAGAATCGAAATAATACGAATAACTAATCCTCATATCAAAAAATCAAAAACGTAGTAATATTGCTTTTTACAAAGTAATCACTACTTATCAAGGCCGAGAGCCCACTCGAGGATAAGGGTTAACGCGTATACAGTGGTCAAAAGGACAATATCATAGTAATTGTTAGAATTGTAAATTTGGTGAATTTGATTACTTAAGGGGAACGGCTCATCAAGAACTTGTTTACATTGGACTTGAAGACGGCCATATTGTACTCAGCTGGAAAGAAGATAAACGGAAGAGAGTTCTACAAGTGTGCACTTCTTAGAATTAATCCGAAGAATCCAATTCTTACGAATAGACCGATTTTTTAATGAAAGTAAAAGAAGCTGAATCGCATGATTAGTGTTGGAAGTTCGGAGATTATATATTAAAAACGAAATGGAAATTAGTGATGATTATATTGATGTGTCAGAAAATGTGGAAAATAAGCAAAGTTTTTTTAATGGCGTTGCATTTTCGGGGCAAAGGGGTACCGGGTGATGATGTGGTTATTAATAAAAGATTAAATAAATAAAACTTTTTTCTGCAAAAGGAAGCGGATGAAGGTGCGGCGGGGTGTTAAATAAAACTCACAAATTAAGGTAAAGACATCGCGTCTAGGAATAAACTATTTTTACTTTAATGAGCAAATATGTTTTAGTAAGGTGGAGAAAATAATCAATATTCTAAACGGACGGAAATAATATATACACACACCACAAATATATATATATGTGTGTGTGTGTGTGTGTGTGTGTGTGTGTGTGTGTGTGTGTGTGTGTGTGTGTGTGCGTGCGTGTGTGTGTGTGTGTATCTATAATATAAAACTGAATATCTGTGTGTGTATGTGTGTGTGTCTGGTCACGAATAGGCTCATATATGGTTCACTATTTTAAAAAACTGATTACATATAAAAATAGAAGATGTATCGAGACACAGGGAAGGGTATGTTTGATCTGGCAGAACGGCGGTTCATTAAAATTGTAGGGTCTACGTTCGAGCCTGGTCCACAAAGTATGGAAATAAAAAGTTTTAAAAATTTAAAAATGACGTTTTCAAGTGTTTTTGATATAGATGTACATACTAATACTTTGATAAGTATGTTTTAACTTAAATAGGGATGATATAATAAAATTGGGGGTCTGCGTTCGCGCCTCGCCTCCATAGAATGGAAATAGGCACAAACTTTAATAAAGACTTTTCATATCTATCTGCGTAAGTATACTTTGATAATTATGTTTCAGTTTGAAGAAATATAGTATAATACAATTATGTGGTGTTCGTTCGCACCTGACCTCCATAGAATGGAAATGTCACAAAGTTTAACAAGATTTTTTAATATAGATCCACAGAATATTGTGATAAGTGTTTCAGTGTGAACAGGTATGGTATAATAAATTATGGAATTTATCTATTTTATTTTTACTTTCATAATATTTTGCTTTGGTTTTGATACCCCCAAATTCGAAGCTATCTCTTTACAACCCTTCCTTTTCATAACCTATCATACTTTAATAAATCAGAGTCCATTTTCTGTAGGCTGTTTTTGACCCCAGTCAACGACGGGTAATTTTGCTAGTATATATATATATAATATATGGTTCTATTAAACCACTTTGAATTATATATATATATATATATATATATATATATATATATATATATATATATATATATGCATGAGAACCTGCACTGAAGATTCCCGAAAGGATGAAATACTAGTGTCTGTAGGTATTTAATTATTATAGTAAAAAAATAATTATGACAGCCCCTTTAAAAAAAATTCGTTTCTTATCGTTGAGCATTTTCTGTTGAATTAAAGTCGGTCAATTTAACTCTTATCCATAGATCATCGTATAACGATGAGATAACTCTCTGGCTGACGTAAATGAACATTTAAAATTAAAATGTTTAAATTCAACGTTATTTCACGCGGTTAAATGTAGCCGAATGGATTAGGTATTTGCTAATCGAGCCAGAGATGTCTCGTGCTGTGGGGTTAAAATCGTTCGACTGGTATAAATCGTGACATCCTGCAGTGAAGATTCCCGAAAGGGTGAAACACTAGAGTCTGTAGGTATTTAATTATTATAGTAAAAAATAATTATATATATATATATATATATATATATATGTCTTGGTTTCAGCTGATGGCACTCAAGTCATATCTATAAATATAAAAGCGAAAATGTGTGTATGTTTGTATGCTTGTATGTGTGTTTGTGTTTTCGCTAAAAACTTTCGACAGACACGACGAAAATTCACAAACTCGGTACCATATTGAAGTTCCATCCTCTGCTCGAAAAATATCGAAAAATTGGCCAAGTGGACAATTTTCGACAGGGGGGGGGGTCAACAAAAACGGTCCTCTCGTGACGCCGACCGGTTCTATGAATGCGTCAGATGACTTCATGACCTGATTTACTTTAAATAGTTGAAAAACTGAACAAATTTCATGTACGTCGCGTTAGCTCAGTTGGTTAGCGCCTTGGTTCGATATCTAAACGTTTTGGGTTCGAATCGTGGTGTGAGATGTCTTTTTTTAAATTTAAATATTGAACCAGTGTTATGTAAGCCATTTTTCACGTAACGTTCGTTTTTCTGGAGTTTTCAAGAAATTCTTGTGCGTAAAAAAAAAGCAAACAAAATTACGTTCATTCTACTTCAGAAATGTAGAAACATATTTTGTATTCTAACGTCTATGTTTCGTAAAAACAAAAAAAACAACGAAACAAAGAAAAAACACATTCTTTTCGCATTATTAACTCACTATGTATTTCTTAAACCAGCCATCTTGGGAAAGTCTTAGAATAAAGACGAAACGTCCATTAATATATATTTTTTTTTAAGTCATAAGCGAAGTTGTGAGAATACGTGTGTATTTCGCAGCATTACAGTTACATGTTTTTTTTTTTTTTTTTTTTTTACACAGTGATCACCACTTATCAAGGCCCGGAAGCCACTCAGGGATAAGGGTTATTGCAAGTACATAACGTTAGTGAGGAGATTTGCTGAAATGTTTATTTAAGGGAGCGGTTCATTAGGAATTTGTTAACATTGGACTTGAAGACAACCAAGTTGTAGTCCGGAGGGAAGCAGGAAGACGGAACAGAGTTCCACAGGCGTGCAGTTCTAAGAAAGAAGCTTTGATCATGGAATCTGCGTTTTGATTTAGGCACAGATATAGAGTGGGGGAAATTTTTCACGGTGGATTCAGCTAAACGGGTGTTTTTTTTTCGTGAAAGATTGGCGAGGGGGGGACCAGAGATTGAAGTTCAGACGAGCATCTGCCATGGAAATAACGATAAAACAAGGACAGGCTCGCAACGTCTCTTCTGTGGGAGAGAGGTTGCAGGGTAGAGAAATGGGCATCCTCCACTAAGCCACGAAGTCTATTTTGTACTCTGTCAAGGCAGGATAGGCTGTCCTTAGCAGCTCCTGCCCAGATATGGCAACAGTATTCCATCCTTGGACGTACTTGGCTTTTATATAGATAGAGAATTGCATCCATAGTGAGATATCTTCTGGAGCGGTAGAAGGATCCCACCATCTTTCCAGCGACCTTGGCAACAGACTTGATGTACGTGTTCCATTTCAGATCAGGAGTAAAGGTCAAACCCAGAAGCTTGTCAAAACACGGGGCCTCACCCAGACGAGAGCCATCCATCACAATTGATGCAATCTGGGGTCAAATTAGCAACCGTCTTGAAACAAACACCTTTCGTGACGTATTTGTTTTATGTCCACAGTCAGAACCACATGTTGTGTATAGACGGTCGAAAGGAAACCAAGACTCACTTTTTTTTTTTCGTTGAAACAGCAAACATTTATGTCTTTCTAGCCTTGTCTCTTGTTTAAGCCTGTCGCTGTCGTGTGTCACACGTCTATATCTGCCCTATTTCTAATGTTATCATCGGTTTGCGCACACATTCTTTTTATATTCTTTTTTCTTTCTAGCCGTGACGTCACTTCGCACACGGCTCGGACATTTGTATACAGCTGCCATACGTGCGTCCGCGCACTGTTACACTTCGATGAGATGTTCATATCGAAGTTAGTTCCTGAATGTTGATTAAAATTCATTATTCCAAATTAAAAGCATGTCAAAATAGCACTAGGAACAAGTGTTCCACCAATTTTAACGTTTCCTTCGTTTTAATACTTTCTATCCGTAGCCGATCGAACAACACACTCACCACATCATAACGTCAGGTTTTTCAACACACTCACCACATCATA
Source organism: Euprymna scolopes (assembly GCF_053919585.1). Taxonomy (NCBI): domain Eukaryota; kingdom Metazoa; phylum Mollusca; class Cephalopoda; order Sepiida; family Sepiolidae; genus Euprymna; species Euprymna scolopes. The sequence goes on along the minus strand of NC_136518.1, from coordinate 79,891,345 downwards.
ACGTCAGGTTTTTCAACACACTCACCACATCATAACGTCAGGTTTTTCAACACACTCACCACGTCATAACGTCAGGTTTTTCAACACACTCACCACATCATAACGTCAGGTTTTTCAACACACTCACCACATCATAACATCAGGTTTTTCAACACACTCACCACATCAAAACATCAGGTTTTTCACTACTTGTAAAAAATTAATAAACATACAAAAATAAGTTCAGAATTCGTTTGCTCAAATCATCGTACGTATTTGATATTCTTTTTCTTTAACTAAAAAAAATAAATTTTTCTTTTTGTTTATTTACTAGCAGGAAGACCCGATGTTGCCCGGGATTGAATGATGATCAACGAATGTTTCACACTCCCATATTTTTATTGACATTAAAATCGGTAAAATTGACCATTTTTCAATCAAATCGATTGATGGATTGCTCTAGTTGGAGACATGTTTCGGTTCACCTGGAGGAAGCTTCACTTGTCTTCCCGCAGTAACTTAGTCCACAATACATTGCAGTCTACATTGCACTGTAGAGAACCTATTGTTGATTTTATAAAGTTTAAAACGCAAAAGTCAAGTATCATACAGAAACATTCCTTTCGAACGCGTCCATGTCATATCAAAGAACCTACTGTTGATTTTATATACCTGGCTTTACTGCTTGTGCGGTGATAATGGTTGGAATTAAAGTTTCAAGTATCATGGTGCAATTGTGTTTTAAACAGAAACATTCATTTCGAACGTGCCCCTATCATATCAAAGAACGTATTGCTGAATTTTATATGTCGGACCTTTCGGCTTGTATGATAATAAAACTTCTCAAATGCACTTGTAATGTTAGGCTGTGTAAGGTGTTAACTTCGTTCAAAATCGTCTGTTTCTTCTTTGATCAGATTATTTGGATTATCGATTTTCGATACTTATCGAAGACATTCCGACACGAAACCTATCCTAGAACACTGCCAGGCACATAAGGTACCTTTGTATAAAATTTAATGAAAATCAACAGAGCCGTTTTCGAGTTCATAGGGAATGAACTCACAGATACACAGACACATATATAATAGTCGAGATTTATTTATTTAAAATCTATTCGGTGAAACCATTACGCCGAACTCATATTCAGATTGAATAAGTTTTTGAAGACATGAAAGCTGTTATGGATCAGTGGTCATATGGATGAGGCGTTCAACTTTGGTTCCAATATTCTATGCCACCGTTCAGAGTTCGAATCTCACACTAGAAATTTATAATTTTGGATTTAATTATAACTAGCATTTCAGTCCGGCGTGCCTGGGTGTTTGGTGGTGTATGTTGAGCAAAAAAAAAAAAAAGCAGTCAATTTTTTTCTTAATTTAACCTCTATTATGACCCCTTAAGATTTATTGTTTTGGGCTCAAATAAAGTTATTAAGTTAGATCCATGTCCAAGGAACCTATATCTAAAATTTCAATGTTTAGACCCAAAATTGCCGGAGGAGTTTGGTAGAGTTCTCAAAGATCAAATCGTTGAACTTTGACCCGTTAACAGCCAAATTTCTGGCCGAACACGGATTACAAAGATTTTCCCAAATCTCAATACCCTGTATATCAAATTTCGAGTCTGTAGACTTAAAATTGACAGAGTTATTGCGTAGGGAAATGCACAGACACACAGACACACACACAGACAGACATACACTTTCACTTTTATAGATACATCAACTATAGCTTTGATATTGATCATCCTCATGAACTTAAATGTTTTCATGCAAATGAAACTGTAAAACATAATTCTTAAAATAATACAGTTTTATTAAATTGAAGACCGTGAGAAGAATTGCAGCTTACGTAAAGATGAGGACGATTAGCAGAAATTTTGAATGTCAAAAAGGTTTTATTAAATATTCGGAAATTTTGAAATGCCAAAAATGAAGATGGTTTCAAATGAGAAAAACATTTCAATTTTTAAAAAAAATTACAGGAAAAAAATGAATGAAAACAAGATTTACGCACACACACGCACACACACACACACACATACGCACACACACACGCACACATGTATACACACAGACCTGTATACATACGCACATACATACATACACATATATATATATATATATATATATATATATATATATATATCCACTGACGCGTGTTTCTTCGTCTATGACTCATCAGAGTGGCTAAACATAACGTGATTTGAATTATAATTATATTTTAGAAAAACAATATATAAGCTGTTCCCCATTTTAGGGATACCAATTTGATAAAAGGGAAAATTATTTCCAACTTGCATTTAGGTAAAAATGCACTTTTGTATAAATAATTGAATTTATTTTAAAGTATCGCAAACAAAAACAAATAAATAACATCTCTATCTCTATCTCTCTTTCTCTCTCTCTCTCTCTCTCTCTCTCTATATATATATATATATATATATATATATATATATATATATATATATATATATATATATATATATATTACGGGTGGAACCATTCCAATATTTTTCTCGATTCCGTTACAATTACAGATTCCGATTTCGATTCTTAAGAAAATCTCTAAATATTTAACTATAAAATTGTTATTATTTTCCCTGGTTACGGTAAAAACGCATGTTAACTGTGCAGATATGTTCTTAAACGTGCAAATGCAGGGGATAGTCTATCGATTTTAGTTTTTACTTGTAGTTTAAAACCAACAATTATTTACTATTTTATTACTACTATTAGCATTGGAATATTTTGTTTTAAACAAAATCCAATAAAAAAGACAATTAAAAATCGTTTAGGGCATCGGAAAATAGGCAGAAATGGTTCCGATATCGATACTCTATTTGTGATACTCTCAAAAG
>NC_136518.1:79758504-79881004 GCF_053919585.1 Euprymna scolopes | reverse complement strand
TATAGACCTTTATTTAATTCCATAAAACCAATTAAAGAAAGATTTTCAAATAGTTTTCGAATAAATTATATATATATATATATATATATATATATATATATATATATATATATATATATATATATATATATATATATATATATATATATATGCGCGCGTATACATCTATTTAAACATTTTGTTTTGTGTTTATACGTTCCAAAACCCCGATGCAGACGAATAAAAAGTCCGTTATAACTTACCTACGTGAAAGCGCACCTGTTGGTATCAGCTATAATTTTAAGTCCAGAGTCATTGGATTTGGGTATTGTTCATATATGTATGTGCACATCGATATTTACACATATGTGCATCTATTTTTTTTTTTAGTCCGTTTCTCACTTGTTTGTGTAAATAGAATTTTTTTTTTTTCAAAGTGTCCTTTTTTTCGTTCGTTATTTCTTTCGTGTATATTTATTTTGTTTTAATGTGTGTTTTGTTTTGTTTTGAGAGTTTGATTTTTTTTTTTTTTTTCTATTAAAGAGTTTTTAGTCTATTTAACTGGATGCATATCTACGTACTATGTCATCTCTTTTTACGCTGGAAGCAAACTTAACTGTTTCCAAAATACATCCCTTCACTGTGCGCTGTTCAAGCCTACTTTGAGAAAGCCGCGTCCCGAACGCATATGCGCGGAGGTGTATACTTCTCCGCAGAGAGCTTCCGCACACGCGCGCACACACACGCACACACACTTATACAACTAGACGCACGCTATTTTATTTACACACATGCGTAGATCAGCACACACATACACACACACATAAGCAAGTTACACAGATACGGCCTTGTAAAAACTCACACACATATACGCTAGAGAGAAGGAGAGGTAGTAACGGAGGTGTGGGGTTAGAGACAATAAGAGCGAGGCGTTCGAAGAAAAAGCAGTAAGAGAAAAAAATGGTGCAGGCGAGCTGGTATTCGCTATAACCAACCGGTGGGCGACTTCGTTCAGGTCGCACATCCCTGTTCAAATCTATGTCTACGTGTTATGTGCTTACGCGTAGTGTTTAAGCCTGACGAATTCTCACGAGATTGAAACGCGGAATATTCTGTGCGTAGCTTAATTTCCATATATATTCTTATAACTTACTATATATATATATATATGAAACAGATATGACGAATTCTTACGAGAATGAAACGCGATGTTTTTATAACTTACCACCTAGCTCTACCTATGTATTGAGCACTGTTGAAATAAATACTTAAAGTTTACGCATTATATTTTCATATATTAATTTATGTGATTAAATTAAGTAGTAATATATATACATATATATATAAATTATTGCAGTAATAATATATGTGTATGTGTATGCATGCGTGCGTGCATGCGCGTGCGTGTGCGTGTGCGTGCGTGTGTGTGTGTGTGTGTGTGTGTGTGTGTGTGTGTGTGTGTGTGTGTGTGTGTGTGTGTGTGTGTGTGTGTGTGTGTGTGTGTGTAACTTTGGAAAATATACGTTGCAAATTACGCTTGACAGAATTTTCCGCGTTTCATCCCGCAAATACTCGTCAAACTAAAATGCTCTACAGGGAAAATTCCGTGTAGCATAATTATCCAAATATTACTGCCAAGCTCTACTCACGTTTTGAGCACTGTTAAAGTAAATAGTGAAAGCCGATACAAAGCACACATAGCATTTATGTAAATACGTGACATAATAATGAAAATAAGAAACACACACACACACACACACACACACATGTATATATATATATGTGTGTGTGTGTGTGTGTGTGTGTGTGTGTGTGTGTGTGTGTGTGTGTGTAGTACGGTATATATATATATATATATATATATATATAGGGGCTTAGGCTCATTACCGTGGGGTCCCGATTTCGAATCTCGCTATATTCAGCCACTCTGATGAGTCGTAGACGACGAAACACGTGTCAGTGGATAATTACATTTTAAAAATAATATATATACCGCTCCCCATGTTGGGGTATCAAATTGGTTAAGGGGAAAATTATTCCCAGCTCGCATTTAGGTAAAAATGCGCTTTCGTAAATAATTGAATTCATTCAAAACATATCGCTAAAACCAAATCAAACAACATATATATATATATATATATATATATATATATATATATATATATATATATATATACAGAGAAAGAGAGAGAGGACGAGAGAGAGAGAGAGAATAATTTTAAAAGGTAAAGGGCAAAGTTACATAGAAACTTTATTACATTAGCAAACCAATAAGGGTCACAGAAAGAATTATAATGAGGAAAACACCTATTTAGGCCATGGCATTTCAAGGCTAAATGCTTCCCGTCATAAGAGGAGAAAAGCCGGTATTATACAAATGTAAAGGCAAAAAGACAACACCAACTTTTAAAAAATTTACATTAGAAATGGAGAATTTTTATTATAGATGTAGGGATAATATGATAGGCATAAAATAGGGAAGAGGCAGGGAAAAACAATAAAGGCTAAAAATATTTTTAAAAAAATATATATATAAATAAATATAAATAAAATAAAATAATAATTTTTTAAATATAAAAATTTCAAAAACTTTTTTAAAATTTTAAAAGTAAAAACTTCCCAGAAAATTTGAAAATGTTGTACGTAAGCTTTTAAATGTCGCTACACTTACATAATCATGTTTCGGTCATGTTTTCATAAAGAGTATCGCCTAACGAAGTTTCCAGCTACTTGTAAGTAGCTGGAAACTTCTTTAGGCGATACTCTTTATGAAAATTATAGTACGTACATTATATTCGTTCGTAGTACTTTATATATATATATATATATATATATTATTTTTTAAATATAATTTTCCACTGACACGTGTTTCGTCATCCACGACTCATCAGAGTGGCTGAATCTAGCGAGATTCGAAATCGGCACCCCGTGATAAGAAGCCCAAACTTCTACCACGGTGCTAACCTCGCCGGACTACTGTATTACTTTTATGTAGATGTTTTTATTTGTTTTTGTTAGCGATACTTTCTTGAAGGAATTCAAGTATTTATACGAAAGTGCATTTTTACCTAAATGCTTGTTAGGAATAATTTTCCCATTGACCAATCTGGTACCCCCTTTTAATGGGGAGCGACATATATATTATTTTTAATATATAATTATCCACTGACACGTGTTTCGTCGTCCAATGCGAACCTGACGATGGAAGACCAGATAAAATGAAAACATGGATTTATAAAACCAAAAAGTTCCGTTTACCTGCTTTCCATCTAACTACAATATGGTCGTCTTCAAGTCCAATGTAAACAAGTTCTTGATGAGCCGTTCTCCTTAAGTAATCAAATTTACCAAATTTACACTTCTAACGATTACTATGATTTGTCCTTTTGACCACTGTACACTGTTTAACCATTATCCTCTGGTGGCCTCTTGGCCTTGATGAGTGGTGATTCCTTTGTAAAAAAAAAAAAAGAAAAATTCAACCTTCATCGCGCTTCGGGGCCCGTGGCTCAGTGGATAGAGGCGTTGGATTTCTACGGTTCCAGGTGAGCATTGTCTGAAGATAGCAATTTTAATTCTATCCAAGGCAGGTCAGAGGATTAGTTGGAAAAGAAAACATGGTGAGACAACTATGGAAGGCAAGAATTACTGAGGATATAGTTAAAGAGACTTAGCACTCTACCCCATCGCAATTAACCACCTGAAGAAGGCCAGAGGAATAGTTGGCCGAAACGTGGTGAAACAACTATAAAGATGAGGATAACAGTACGCAAACGAATAAATAAATATACAAATTACCCATCTTTTAATATTCCAGTAAAACAATAATAAATAAATATAATAATTTCGATGATTAAGCGGTTAACGATATAATATAATTTTAAGTCCAGAATCATTGGATTTAACTATCGTTCATATATATATATGTATGTGCACATCGATATTTACACATATGTGCATCTATTTTTTAGTTCACTTCGTAATTGTTTGTGTAACTAAAATTTATTTAAATGTCTTTATTTCTCCGTTATGTGTGTGTGTGTGTGTGTGTGTGTGTGTGTGTGTGTGTGTGTGCGTGTGCGTGTGTGTGTGTGTGTGTGTGTGTGTATTCATTCATTTTGTATTAATGGGTATGTTTTGTCTTTGTTTTTATTTTGTTTTGTGTGTGTGTGGAGGGGTAGCAGTGTCAGAAGTTTCGTGAAAATAGTGAATAATTCCACCCCATCTTTCCAAGCTTATAACTCCTCGAAAAATGTAATTCAAGCCCTAATTTTTTTTTTCAATTAAAGGAGTAAGGACCAAGGTTTTATTTAAAAAAAAAAAAAAAAACAAAACAATGTGTTTTTTTTTTTTTTAAAAAGGTTTTAAACTTCGGACTTTACAGGTAAATTTCTAAAAAAGCGATTTTTTTTTTTTTTGTTTTAAATTTGAATATATTATTTATTGACCTTTTCTCTTCAATTTGTGATATATAAAACTATTAACCATAAATTAATTATTTACTTTTTAATAGACATTTCAAAATGAGAGGCGTAAATTATTCGACCCCCTATCTTTCTAAGCTTATAACTCCTCGAAAAATGTAATTCAAGCCCTAATTTTTTTTTCAATTAAAGGAGCAAGGACCAAGGTTTCATTAAAAAAAAAAAAGACAAAAAGAAACAATGTATTCTTATAAAATAAGGTTTTAAACTTCGGACTTTACAGGTAAATTTCTAAAAAAGCGATTTTTTTTTTTTTTTTTTAAATTTGAATATATTATTTATTGACCTTTTCTCTTCAATTTGTGATATATAAAACTATTAACCATAAATTAATTATTTACTTTTTAAGAGAAAGTTGAAAATGGGTGACACTTGGGGGGGCGTGAATTTAAAAAAAAACGTTTGTCTAAAATATTATATTCGGTTTATTGGAAAGAACATAAAATTTCACATTGACCCTGAAAATATCGTAAAAATAGAATCAATAGAAAAATTTTGATAGATTTTTAAAATTTAAAAATTTAAAAATATTGAGTTTAAAAATTGAAAAATATTGAGTTCGGAAAATTCATTACTGTTTTAAAAAAAAGAATATTTTTATTACTTTTAAAACAACTGTAATAGTTTATTTTGGAAGTATAATCCATAAAGAAAATAAATAACCCACTTTTAACAGAGAAATTACGAGATTTTTATATTGTATTCGCAGTTTCGTGTTAGGGGTGTCAAAAATTCCTACAAAAATTCTGATACTGCTAGTGGAGGGGGTCTAAACTGTTTCTAAAACACGACTGACAACCTCATTGTACCAAGTTCTAATCAAGTTTCATTCTACACAAACTCTTTCGCTTGGAAATTTTGCAATCTTTACCTGATTTTTCCTGCAACTACCCGATGTCTTTCTAGAAGGAATTCCCATCTGAGAAATATCGGGGAAACCGATGCCAACAACAAAATTATCTGATTCATACGAAATTATTTAATATATAAAAGGCTAGATGTCTGCTTGTCTGTCTGTCTGTCTGTCTGTCTGTCTCCGTATTTTCAAACTTTATCTCCTCCGAAACTGAAAGTCGCAGAGCGGTGCTCCATCCATCCAGCGCGGCCGCAGCCAAGATTGAACTCACTACACGAGTTTGCAGTGTAATTCAAATCTTGTCGGTAGCTGAATACTTGATGCTTCGCAAGGGCTATCAAGGGTACTTTTTTTATCGTGACGCCATCACTAGATGGGTTGCCTACCACGGCTTAAGAGAGCCCCATCTACACTTGAGAAAAGGATAGACCGCGCCAATTTCTCAACCTGGTATTTTACCTCGCGATATATACAGCACATCGCCTTCCTAAATGGTTACCCACCTGGTAGTGGGCAAGCTTAACGTTGCTTAACTTTGGTCATCTGGCGAAAACCGGTGTGTCAACGTGATTGTACCGTATCATCCACGTGATTGGGCCGTATCAATTTTGCCGCTAGTTGCCTCAAATGATTGGATTTTTTGGGGCCGTTTTTTATGGTTTTTTAGCCGATTAAAATCGTTTTAAAGAGGTCAAAAAGGGGTAAAATTGAAAAAATCGTTATTCATTTTAGTTTATTTTTCATTTTGAGTTTTAACCTGTTTGTATGCGTGTCACGTTGGTACAGTTGTAGCGTTACGAATTTGAAGGCTGCGGTTTTGATTTCGGTTTTAGCTGATAGCACCCAAATAATTTTATTTTTTTTTTTATTTTTTTTTTTTATTATTATTTTTGAAATTTCGACTCTATAATAATATATACGAAATCTGGACTAATTAAGATATCATATTTAAGCCCGGGCAAAGCCGGGCGCCTCACTCCGATAGTAGATAATATTTTTATGTTTGTTATTTTTAATCTTCAGATTACTGTTACCATTCTGGGTGTTATTTTCACAACGTTTCGGTCGATGTAACCTCCGAATTTCTTTGGGTGCATCTTTTCGAACTCAGAATCTGCACGAAATTTTAAACTTATTTAATCCACATGGGTATCTCGAGGAACCGAGATACCCATGTGAATTTGGTCTTCTAACCTATAATGACTGACGGGACAAGATCATGCTACCCCGTAGATTAAATAAAGCGTACTGTTGGAAATTTCGTTCAATTCCCGAGTTCGACGGAAATATTCACAAGTTCCACAAGATATATCTGAAGAAGTTTGTGTGTGTGCAGTCAGCACCAACCTTATTCAGGGTTTAACCGGCTTCCTCCGAAGGAAGAAGTTTCATGAGAGTATGAAATTCACAAGCGGTCCCCAATCGCATGTATATCCCCGTTAGGGGAGATAACGACGTTAGGTTTTTGCAACTTTTTGCAGAGAAGTGTCGACGTCCTCCAATATAGAGCACCTGGACTTCCCAAATTGGTCACCCATTTTAGTAATGACCAGGCTCAACGTTGCTTAACTTCGGTGATCTGACGGGAACCGGTGTGTCAACGTGATTATGCCGTATTTGAAGATGTTTGGGGGTTACATCGATCGAAATCTTGTGAAAATAACTCTCAAGATGCGAACAGTAGTCTGAATAATACAAATTATTAATCCTTATCTAAAAAATCCAGAATTGAAATATTTTCATATTCCTGTCACTCTAGTAAAATCTAACCATTATTTTTTGTTTGTTTGTTTGTTTGTTTGTTTGTTTTGTTTCTTTTTTTTTCTTTTCTTTTCTTTCAAAATGTCGCAGATTACATTTTTAATATTTTACTTAGTCAGCTGTAGGGAAAAACGTGTTGTAAACCTTCGAGTCAATCTGCTTGGTATCTGCAAAGAAGGTAAGCTCTCTCTACGTTGCTAGAAAACTAGTTACACCTAAGAGTATCCTGCATCTCTACAAGGCCACAATTCGCCCATGCATAGAGTATTGCTGCTACATCTGAGCTGGTTCATCTACCATTTTTTTTATTCAATTTTCAATCCAAACAAGGCATAGTACCACTTTGATGTAAAGAGCTACTCTCAGAAACAGAAGTTGCAGTGATACTATGTAGAGAGTTGAGCAGCAGTCTGTTCACGTTACACGTGAACTTCTGCATGTCAGTACAGTTGGAAAAGCAGGAACCGGAAGGGAATTCCAAAGTCTAGCAATTTTGGGGAAGAAACTACATGAGTAGAAGGTTTTCTTACATCTAGGGATTTCTACTGTGTAGGGGTGGGACTTTGCTGCTTTTCGGGTTTGTCGGGGGTATTTACAATGAGCGGGTACAAGGGCTTGTAGTTCATCAGAGCATCCACCATTAAAATACTTGTAAAACAGGCAGAGGGATGCAACAGTTCGTCGATGGGACAGAGGCTGAAGCTTAGATGACAGTTCAGGACCTATCAGGTTGGCGACTCTCTTTTAAACTCTGTCCAGGAGTGAGAGACTAGTAAGTAGCAGATGCGCCAGCCCAAATGTGACAGCAATACTCGATACATGGGAGAATTGTGGGCTTTCAGGTAATGTAACTTTAGCCATAACTATTGGTGGTTGAGAAGGTTTCTTGCAATTATTAAAGGAAGGGAGTTTGGTCTTGGCAGCGTTGAATATGATCACCCATTTTTTACCCCATTCAACTACAGACTGGAAATATTCCTCTAGGATTTCTGTCATTGCCTTGGATATGTGTTCATGTTTTCCCTTCGTGCCTGGTGTCGTCAGCAAATATACCCATCACAGAGACTATTTTATCAGGGAGGTCATTTATGAATATCAGGAATAATAAAGATCCCAGGATCGACCCCTGAAGTACATCAGCATTTATATAATATTTTTTAGACGTACGACCGCTGAGGGCAACCTGGAGTTTTCCTTTACTTAGGAAGGATTTAATTATTTAAGTATTTGTCCAATAATGCAATAGGATCTGATTTTCCTGAGAACACCATCGTGTCATACCCTGTCAAAAGCTTCAGTTATATCTAGGGCTACTGCCCTAGCCTCCCCTGCTTCGTCCAGTTCATAGTATATACGTTCAGAGATTACAGTTACGATATCTGCAGTAGAATGTGCTTCCCTAAATCCATATTGATGGTCGGGTAGAAGTTTAGCAACTGTAAGGTAGTGGACTAGAGTTTGATTAGTTATAGATTCAAATATTTTGGCGAAAAAGGGAGGAAGCTAATGGGGCGATAATTTAATAGGTCAGTTTTTTTTTTCGGCAGAATTCTTGAAACTGGTATGACAGAAGCAGTTTTCCAGCAGTCAGGAAATCATGATTCGTTAAGGCATTTGTTGAAGGGTTTGGATAGAACTGGAGCAACCTCAGCGGAGCATTTTTTTTTTAATAGTAGGGCCAGGTGGAGATCAAGTCCACTTGAGAAGCGATGATTTTAAGATCGTCTAGTGTGGTTTCTGTCCGCAAGGGAAAATCAGGGAGGGAGTGGTTTGCTGAGTCCAAAGTAGGGTTTAAGATAAGCATATTCCGAGAGTAGAAAATAAAAGAAACGTGTACAGCTGTTCGGCAGCGAGTTTCTTTTATTTTCCCTCTGAAGAAGAGATTCTACTCTCGAATATTTGGGACATTAGCGCCTACCATTTGTACGACTTTTTTTTAGATAGGCATCACCACTTATCAAGGTCAAGAGGCAAGTCGAAGATACATTATGTTGGTAAATAAACGTAATACGATTGAAAATTATTAAAAAATATTTTCTTATATTGTTATTATTCTTTCATATACTAATTCCTGTCCATGGTGTTCCCTATGAACTGCATTGATATAGCCTTCAAGAACAACTCCTTTCATGAATTTATTATATATGAACGTGATTATTGAAGCGAGCTGGACACACGTTCGTTTTTTTTTTTTTTTTTCATTATACAAAATAACGTAGAAAAAAACGCTTTTTGATATAATGTGTTGTAACCGTTTATGTGGCACTGTATATAGCACACACATGTCCACCCACTGATACGTAAAAAAATGTTTGCATTGCTATGATTTAAACTGCACAGTAGTTTTACCAAAACAATTGCTGACCTAACGTGACAAAAATAAAATGAATTCATTGAATGAAAAACATTCTGTCCATAAACTATGTGCTAAATTTTACTTGAAAGAGAAAGGAAAAAGAAAATTCGTACAATTTTAATAATCATATTACACATATTTCTTATAAATAAACATTATAATTATATCAGCAACATTCTTTTCTTCCTTCAAATAATAATAATAATATATGTACCTGGTCCGTGCTTCCTATATTTAAACCCCACCCCGATTGGAGTGGGCACAAGCCAGGTTGGTGTTTCCCTGCAATCTCTGTGACAACAAGTCTTACAACATTTCTGTGAGATTATCTTGAACTTTCCAGCTTTGTAATGGCTGCCAAAAGTTTTCGATTAATTGCGTCTAACACTACAAACGGTGCAAGGGCAAAAATTGTACGCTGTATTATTTTGCTCTGTTTTTTTTTACAAGGTGGTCACCACTTATCAAGGCCCGGAAGCCACTCAGGGATAAGGGTTATTGTAAGTACAGTACGTTAGTGTGGATATTTAGTGTCTACTAAAGGGGGGCGGTTCATCAGGGATTTGTTTACGTTGGACTTGAAGACATCCAAGTTGTAGTCAAGAGGGAAGCAGGCAGACGGAACAGAGTTCCACAGGCGTGCAGTTCTAAGAAAGAAGCTTTGTTCATGGAATCGACGTTTTGATTTAGGCATAGATAAAGAGTGGGGAAAGTTTTTGACAGTGGATTCAGCTAGACGGGTGTTTTTCGTAAAAGATTGGCGAGGGGGGGGGACCAGAGATTGGAGTTCAGATGAGCACCTGCCATGGAAATAACGATAAAACAAAGAAAGGCTTGCAAAGTCTCTTCTGTGGGAGAGAGGTTGCAGGGAAGAGAAAAGGGCATCTCCCACTAAGCCACAATGTCTATTTTGTACTCTGTCAAGGCAGGATAGGCTATTTTTAGCAGCTCCTGCCCAGATATGGCAGCAGTATTCCATCCTTGGACGTACTTGGCTTTTATATAGACAGAGAATTGCATCAGTAGTGAGATATCTTCTATCGATTAGAAAGAATATGTCCGATGCCGTCTCCTGTAATTGGGTTTCAACCTCTGGAAGGTTGGAACGTGGACCCCTGATGTTGGAGAAGGATACATGGTAGTAGGGGTCTACGTTGGAAGAAGGGGTTCTAGGTTTATTCGAGTTTGTTTTTTTGTATTTTTGCAAATGATAATTTATTTTTTTTGGGGGGGGAGGTGCACTAGCATATAATAAAATTAAACAGTTTTTATCAAACTTGGAATTGAAAATTATAATAAACTAGCAGGCCTGTGTTTGGTCATTGCCCGGTGAAAATTTAAAATATTGATTAAATTAAAAAAATTAAAAAAACAGAGTATAAATGCTAAAGAAATCGGAACAGAACTGTATGTAAAAATTAATTTTAACAATGTTTTCTATGAAGATGAAAAGTTAATTGCTGTCTATATATGCACATTACTATAATTATAGTCATAACTAGCTGAAGTACCCAACATTGCCAGGTTGTATGTGATATATGTGAATATTCCGTTCTCATACATAATTATTTTATTCATAATGACTTCTTTTTCCATACCCCGCATGGGTAGGAGCAGTAAATGCGTGTTATTTGATAGAGGTCTCGCCAGTAGCACTAATCCTCTTTTCTACTTTAATCTTTTATCTTTTAGTCTTTCTTCTTTCAAAATATAATGCAAGACTCTATATATTAATACGATGGCACCTTTAATTCCGCTTGCCGTAAAATACGTCTAAACATATTTAAAATCATGCAGATATTCACATTTATTAATATAACAAAGCCGATAGCCATTAGTCGAGTGCTCTCGTGTAATGAACGAATGCGTGAATGTAGGATTGAAATTCTTAAAGATAAACTAAAATGACCGAAAAATGGGCTGAAATGACTTAAATAAATAAAAAGTAAATGGCTTAGAATGACTTTAATGAACTTAAGGATGAATTGAATGACCTTAAGAATGACTTGAATGCTTAAAAAAATAACTGGAATCCTTTAAAAACAACTTAAATGATCTGGAGAATGACCTGAATGGCTTTGAGACTGACTGGTTTTAAAGTGGGTAATCATTTTACATTAAATTAATACAGAAAAGTGATCCCCCACTCTACATCACAATAAGTACAGCATGTAGTAAGAACAGATACTACACTTTAATCTTGGCCAGAAGGCCAAAAAAAGGTATTTATTTGCTCCCCCACCGAGCAAATTAAGCACAAGGCCGATTTCTAATGTGAAGAGCGAAGGGGAAATGGGAACCAACTCCCAGGGGAGTAGGGGGGGGCTGGATAGTGACAATTGGTATGAAGGGTTGCCCCTACATTGACCAAGGTCTTATATGTGGGGTTTCCCCCACATATGGTCTTTGCTTGTAGTGTCTGCCGGAACAGATGGTATTTATTTGCTCCCCCACCGAGCAAATTAGGCACAAGGCCGATTTTTAATGTGAGGAGTGAAGGGAGAGGGAAGGGGAAAAGGGGACCAGCTCCCGAGAGGTGGGAAATGGGAGCTGGTTAAAGGTCAAACATGTGGGGTTGCCCCCACATCTGGTCTTTGCTAGTCATAGCTAGTCATAACTAGTCATAGCTTGCAGTATCTGCCGGAACAGATGGTATTTATTTGCTCCCCCACCGAGCAAATTAGGCACAAGGCCAATTTTTAATGTGAGGAGTGAAGGGAGGGGGAAAGGAAAGGGGGAACCAGCTCCCGAGAGGTGGGAAATAGGAGCTGGTTAAAGGTCAGGCATGTGGGGCCGCCCCCACATCTGGTCCTTGCTAGTCATAGCCAGCCATAGCCAGTCACAGCTTGCAGCATCTGCCGGAACAGATACTACACTTTGATCTTGGCCAAAAGGCCAAGAAAAGCGGTATTTATTTGCTCCCCCAGCGAGCAAATAAGGCACAAGGCCGATTTTTAATGTGAGGAGTGAAGGGGAAATGGGGACCAACTCCCCGGGGAGTAGAGGAGCTGGATAGTGACAATTGGTATGAAGGGTTGCCCCTACATTGACCAAGGTCTTATATGTGGGGTTTTTCCCCACGTATGGTCTTTGCTTGCAGTATCTGCCGGAACAGATACTACACTTTGATCTTTATATTTAATTTATTTCGTTTAAAGAAAAAATTACAATTAAAAAAAATCCAATATAAAATTAAAACATTTAAAAAAGTAAAATCTCCAAAAGACAAAACAAATTTAGGCACAAGGCCCTATAAGATCTGGGGAGGGGTGTGTTGCAGGGTCTTTGTAACTAAAGTAAAAATTGGA
The DNA here is from genome assembly GCF_053919585.1 of Euprymna scolopes. Lineage (NCBI taxonomy): Eukaryota > Metazoa > Mollusca > Cephalopoda > Sepiida > Sepiolidae > Euprymna > Euprymna scolopes. The sequence continues at coordinate 79,868,260 of NC_136518.1, read as the reverse complement.
GTCTTTGGTGACTTTACTCTTGACTGGCAACATTTACCACAATACCTCATTCACTCTGTGGAATCTTTGATCTTGCCCAAAAGGTCCAGAAAAGCTTAAAAAGCTAAGAACAGCATCTATTAACAACAGACCTTTGATCTTAACCAAAAAGGCCAAGCACAAAGTGTTACGGACAAACCGACCGACAGACCGACTGACCGACGGAGTGACTTATAGAGTCGCTTGCACGCGACTAAAAATATGATGGCAAAAGTTTTTAAAAAAAATTAGTTACTGCCATTAGCTAGAATCGAAACAAAAATACTTGCCGTGTGCTCTACCGATGTTGGTATCAAGTCAGATATAGTAAAGTGTAAATATTTGCACACTCGAAATAATGAATTTTATGTGAGCATGCGCAGAGTGACGTATAAACATGTCGGCTAGTTGAAAAGAACATTTCGCATTTCAACATGCCGGTATATGTCTGTGTGCTTCATTCATCAACCGAAAGATGTTACTCGTTATAAACTATCCTTGATGTATAATTACTATTTCCTGTTACTGTGTTATGTGACCAATAGTTTAAGAGTTTACCTATTAAATACTTACATACACGTGCATGTGCTGTTTTATTTATATCGATAGAATTATTATCTATATATTAATACGGTAGCGTATCTGTTCTTTTGTGTGTCACGCTTACATCCGGGTCGTTTAATTTAATGTTCTTTTATTTCTTGTCATAAATAATTTTACCAAGAATTCTTCATGAGTGTCGGTTTCGCTTTCGACTATAGCTATCTATTTTTTTTTTTATAAAAAATTTTATCAAGAATTTTTCATAAAGTTTTAGTTTCCGTTTTGATTATGGCTGATGGAACTCAAGTTATATATATATATATATATATATATATATATATATATATATATATATATATATATATATATATATATATATTCGATTCAAGCTAATGCACACAAGTCATATGGATATATTTTTTTCATTTTTTAAATCGCAACTTTATTACATATAAAAATCGACAGAATATTAACTCTATAATAATATATACAAAATCTGTAAGAATTAAAATATCATATTTAAGCGTACTTTACGTGCCGCTAGTTATTATTATTATTATTATTATTATTATTATTATTATTATTATTATTATTATTATTATTAAGATATTTTGTTCGAAAACGAGTCTATATCAAAAGCAAGTCACTCATATATTTTTATCCAAAGTTCATGGATTTGGTGTTTTTGTAAGTAGTTTAGCTTTCAAGGGTTGTATTTGGCTTTTTTCAAAGCGTAAGGAAGGAATAAACTATTATATAGATGAATTCTGAAGAAATCAGAATGGAACTATTTAAGGAAAACAGGATTTAGTCATGTTTTTGTATAAAGATGAAAAAATAATCGTTACGGGGGATATTTTTTAAATAAGTAAAAGAAAGCGATTAATCAAAGTTTGTAGGGATATGCTTCCTCCTGTATAGTTTTAAGTACTAGCTCCCTTCACAATCCTTTTCTAAGTAAATATTTTTTTAATAAGTGCGTATTCTGATGAAATAGATTATTTTAAGTTCGGGGGTGGGGTGGACTCTTTCCTCAACGGTTTTAAATAGAGGCTAACCTTCCTCCCAAAATTAAAAATATATAATCATTTTAATCACCTGAACGACTTACCGATAAATTAGTTTCATCTTTCAAATAGCACACATAATAATCAAATATCAATTTTCATCTTTAGACTTGCCTAAGATCCCCTATATATGGCACGATCAGGTTTGACACACCGGTTCTCGACAGATCACCGAAGTTAAGCAACGATAAGCCTGGCCAGTACCAGATGGGTGACCATTTGGAACTTCCACGTGCTGCATGTGCTTTTCGCTTATCTTGGCAGTATTTCCAGTCGTCCTGGACTTCTCCTTGCCACTGGACCCTACTAGTGCCGATTCAGGAGAAGCGTTGTCGGATAATGCGCAACCGTTGCCTCACAATTACACGTGCCGCTGCCCCTACGCGGTATCCTTTGTCTTTCGAGACTGAACGGAGGCATTTGTAAGATCCCCTATCTTGTAAACTACTTACCAATAGTGCTTCTACATAACAACATTACTACTAATAATAATAACATTACTACTACTACTACTAATAATAATAATAACTAAAAACAGCCTATCCTGCCTTGACAGAGTACAAAATAGACTTCGTGGCTTAGTGGGGGATGCCCTTTTCTCTACCCTGCAACCTCTCTCCCACAGAAGAGACCTTACGAGCCTATCCTTGTTTTATCGTTATTTCCATGGCAGGTGCTCGTCTGAACTCTAATCTCTGGTCCCCCCTCGCCAATCTTTCACGAAAAACACCCGTCTAGCTGAATCCACTGTGAAAATTTTCCCCCACTTTATATCTGTGCCTAAATCAAAACGCGGATTCCATGAACAAAGCTTCTTTCTTAGAACTGCACGTCTGTGGAACTCTGTTCCGTCTGCCTGCTTCCCACTGGCTACAACTTGGATGTCTTCAAGTCCAACGTAAACAAATTCCTAATGAACCGCCCCCTTAAGTAAACACTTCATCAAATCTCCACACTAACGTAATGTACTTGCAATAACCTTTATCCCTGAGTGGCTTCCGGGCCTTGATAAGTGGTGATCACTGTGTAAAAAAAAAAACTAAATTGTTCATAATCATAATAATAATGCCACCACCACTACTAATACTAATACTACTAATAATGATATTACCACCACTAATAATACCACTACCGCCACTACTACTAGTAATACAACTACTACTACTAAGATTGATATCATCACTACTACTACTAATAATAATAATACTAGCACCAACACCACTGCTACCAATAATAATATCACCAATACTTCTGCTACAACTATTAATTATAAGAAGAAGAATACGACCACCAGTACTACTACTGCTAATAATAATAATACCACTACTATTACTACTAATAATATCACTCCCTCTTCTACTACTACTACTACTACTACTACTACTAATGCTAATAATAATAATAGTTGTAACATTTACTCGAAATAGAATAAAAAAAAACAAATAATAAATAAATGAAAAAGTTACAGAAAAAGTCTCAGTATTTTTATTTGAAACGTTCGTGAATAGAAACTTAAGCGTATTCTGCTATTCTCGAATAAATTTTCTCAGACAGTATTTGAATTATTATTATATGGATGAATTATATATTTTTCAGTTTACTTTACAGTAGAATCTGTATTAAATACAAAGACCTCAGAAGTATAAAGCTACCCCTTTCCCAATATCAAACATCGTGACTTGTACACCTGAAGAAGATCGGAGGTTACATCGACTAAACCATTTTTTGATGAAATAACAATCGTTCCTTATCTAAAAAAATTTTCAGAACTGTAATAATTTAATTAGTGTAATTTCTTCTGATTGTCCCAATAATGTTATTTTTTTTTTTTTTTTGTTACATCAATGGTAAAAATCCGAAATGCACGCAAAATTAAAGAAGTCAATACGTGTAAGTATTAATAATGAAGTGAGTATGTAAGTATTACGAAATTGAAACTTGGAAGAAAGAAGGGGACAGTCATTATTTTGAACGTGGGAGAAAATGAGGAGCCATTATTTTGATCGAAAATGTATAGTAGATAACGAATGAAAATGGAAACACAAACTGTTTATACCATAATTATGCCATGGACAATTGGTTTCCGGTGTTACTGGAGGCGGTAAGAGTAAATATGTTGATGCGCGTGAAACATGCTACTCTGTATCAACATATCTGTCGGAAATCAGTGTCATCTGGTTTAGTTTCAGATGTTTAATTAATTAGACTCATTGGGAGTTCTCACACAGGTGTTCATCAGAGATTACTCACTGACAACAACTGGTGGTGTTCCCTGGAGTCTGGATGACAAAGAATCTACATTTGTTGTTTTCTTATGTTTTGTCGATCTTTGTTTTCATGTGGTTGGTTTCATGTGGTTGGTTCTAATCGCGTTATCCTTGCGCGGCTGTGATTAGGGATTCAGTTTGACCGTTTAAATTCCCTTTTCGTAGCCATATTCAAGTATTTTCGTTAACTTAATCTTTTTCATCCTTTTATATCGTTTCTCTTCTCGTGTTTCTTTTCTCGCCTCTTTGTTTTCTGTGTCTCTTGCTTCGCTGATTATCCTGGCAGTGTTCTGTGTTATGCAGTTTTCTAATTCTTTTTTCGTGTAATTGGCACAATCTTCTACACAAATCAGTCTTCTTCCACCGCCTCTTTTTTCTTCTTTAGAGTCGATCAGCATCATCCTTTGAGTGTGGTGCATGGTCATGGGCTTCCTGGTCTTCTGGCCGAGATGCCTCAGTTCTTCTTTGGTTCAACCAATAAACGGTATCTTACTAGTTACACTGATCATGCGTTTATACCTTATATTAGCTTTCTATTGTATAGTTTAGTTTCTATGAGTTTTATTTTTTTACAAAAGAGTCACCACTTATCAAGGCCCGGGGGCCACTTGAGGATAAGGGTCAATGAGTGTACCATAGCGCCAATGGGACAATATCGTAGTAATTGTTAGTGTTCCATTGACTACCGTACACTGAGCAAACCTTATCCTCGAGAGGCCTTCGGGCCTTGATAAGCGGTGACTCCTTTTTTTTTAAAAAAAGAAAGCTCATTGTTTTTCTTGTTCTTCTGGGATATTCTTTTTCTAATTTTCTATTTAATTTCTGTTACTTTGACGGTGTTTGCTTCAATAACCCACAAATATTTGTCGGAGTCATGTTTACCAAATGTCCTCATCTCCACTTGGTTGGGCAATTCCATGCCTGCCATTGCCTCTAGTTTTGCTTTCATATATTCGGATAGACTGGCTAAAGATTCTGGTTGCGTTTATTAGCGTCTCTAGTTCCTTCTTGTTTTTCTCTTTTTCAACGTTTCAGCTCATCCATGTACATTAGGTAGTTTATTCTTTTATCTATATTAGTAAACTCGGCTCCCACTGTGCACTTTCTTTGTGTATTGTTAATAAGCATCATAACTATGATGAATAGTAGCGGTGATAGGAAATACTCTTGGAAGATACCTCTTTATATTATAATCTCAAGTATGTATTGTCTATCAGCTGTCAGTTCAAACCTTGCATTTTCAATGAAATAATAGTGTTTGGTATTTTGTACATTATCAAGCATTCCATGCTAGAGGGATCTTGTTATACTCGTTCTTGTAGTCCATCCATGCCATGGTTATACTCTTTTACTACTGTTTACCTGCTTCAGGATCTTTGGTTTATGTATTCATATTTTCTTCTTTTTCCTTTTGGCATCCTTTATGTTTCCCGATGAGTCACCCGCGATTATGAAGGAAGTGATGAATCTATATTCTCAATTGTGCCAGGCTCCTTTTGCTTGGTCTTTTGTACCATTGTATTTCTACCTTTGTTTATCCGTTCTGGCACGTCCGCTTCCTGGATACATATTTTCAAGTTCTGAATTAGTCTTTCATGTAGTATCGTGAATTTTTTGAACGCGTATGCGTGTGTTCCGTCGTGACCTGGTGTCTCCAGTTGGCCATTATCTGTAAGATTTTATCTTCAGGTTTCCTTACTGATATCATTCTCTGTCTCTTCTTCGATTTGCTGGGACTCTCATGTCTTTCAGCCATTCGGCATTTCTATTTTGATATTGTCGCTCTTTTCATATATTCATATTTTCATATTTCAAGTAGCGTTTTGTTTCTGGGTCTAATAGTTCTGTTTTTTCTTTTTTGGGTTTTCCTCCGTTTACATTTTGATAGCATTGGCTTTCATTTTCAAAGGTCATATTTATTATTATTATTATTATTATTATTATTATTATTATTATTATTATTATTATTATTATTATTATTATTAGGAGTTTTCACACAGGCTATCATCAAAATATTGTTTTTGAGAACAACTTTTGGTGTCCCTGGAGTCTGAGTGAAAAAATGTCTCCCCAGATTTCCAGTACTCTCCACCTCTTTGTATACCATTTGCAAATTAATTTGCCTTATCGCAACAACCGTTTGCCATTGATTTCTCATTGGATGCGGCCATTGGTATTCACTGGAATTTGAGTGGCAATAAGCCTCTCCAATGTCCAAGTCTTTCTAGTACTTATCCAGTGGAGGTCTAGTTAGTGCTTCCTCTTCTTTTTTTCTATTTATTTAAAAAAGAAAATACAACTTTGTTATATATGGGTCGTGGAATTGCATTCATCTAAAAAGATCTTGCTAAGTTGCATATTCTTTTAAACATTCATTTTAATCAATTCTCTCTTAGTTTTTAGGTTTTCCCATAGGATGATCATCTTTAGTTAACTATTACGTGTAATTATATTAATGCAGATATTCTACATGATTTATACTTGCGTAATATTTGCGTACAAAGGTTATAGGTAACACAAACCTCTTTCTATATATATTCATATATGCGTATATATATTTGTTTAAAAAACTTCCTAACAAACCCATCTGACAGTTTTTGGTCTACAGACATTAAACTTAATATATAGAGTATTCAAACCCATGCGAAACTTTATATTTTGGTTTTTAGCCGGGAAAATCAATACAAAATGTGAAATTTAAAACAAAATGGAATTTTTCAGGTTAAGCTCGAACGAAGGCATTACGAATATACATGCGTAACATAATAGCTAATGGTTCAGTTTTAATTTTTAGCCTTATAGCAAACGTGTTTTGATAGCTCATGCATTGGCGTCAAAGGAAAAAGTAAATCGTTAGCTAAACGTTTTGGTTTCGATTTCCGGTGGTGGCGCACGAATAATTTTTTTTTATTAACTTTTTAAATCATTAATTTATATTGTGTCTAATATAATATAATAACAAATACAAAATCTGCATTAATTAAAATATCATATTTAAGCGTATTTTACGACCGGGAAAATACTAGTAATATAGAAAAATAGAAAAATACAACGCGATAAAGTATGAAATAAAGATAAATATAATAATAATATAATATAATCAATATAATAATAATAAAGTATGAAATAAAGATCAATATAATAATAATATAATATAATCAATATAATAACAATAAAGTATGAAATAAAGATCAATATAATAATAATATAATATAATCAATATAATAATAATAAAGTATGAAATAAAGATCAATATAATAATAATATAATATAATCAATATAATAATAATAAAGTATGAAATAAAGATCAATATAATAATAATATAATATAATCAATATTATAATAATAAAGTATGAAATAAAGATCAATATAATAATATAATATAATCAATATAATAATAATAAAGTATGAAATAAAGATCAATATAATAATAATATAATATAATCAATATTATAATAATAAAGTATGAAATAAAGATCAATATAATAATAATATAATATAATCAATATTATAATAATAAAGTATGAAATAAAGATCAATATAATAATAATATAATATAATCAATATAATAATAATAAAGTATGAAATAAAGATCAATATAATAATAATATAATATAATCAATATAATAATAATAAAGTATGAAATAAAGATCAATATAATAATAATATAATATAATCAATATAATAATAATAAAGTATGAAATAAAGATCAATATAATAATAATATAATATAATCAATATAATAATAATAAAGTATGAAATAAAGATCAATATAATAATAATATAATATAATCAATATAATAATAATAAAGTATGAAATAAAGATCAATATAATAATAATATAATATAATCAATATAATAATAATAAAGTATGAAATAAAGATCAATATAATAATAATATAATATAATCAATATAATAATAATAAAGTATGAAATAAAGATCAATATAATAATAATATAATATAATCAATATTATAATAATAAAGTATGAAATAAAGATCAATATAATAATAATATAATATAATCAATATAATAATAATAAAGTATGAAATAAAGATCAATATAATAATAATATAATATAATCAATATAATAATAATAAAGTATGAAATAAAGATCAATATAATAATAATATAATATAATCAATATTATAATAATAAAGTATGAAATAAAGATCAATATAATAATAATATAATATAATCAATATAATAATAATAAAGTATGAAATAAAGATCAATATAATAATAATATAATATAATCAATATTATAATAATAAAGTATGAAATAAAGATCAATATAATAATAATATAATATAATCAATATTATAATAATAAAGTATGAAATAAAGATCAATATAATAATAATATAATATAATCAATATTATAATAATAAAGTATGAAATAAAGATCAATATAATAATAATATAATATAATCAATATAATAATAATAAAGTATGAAATAAAGATCAATATAATAATAATATAATATAATCAATATAATAATAATAAAGTATGAAATAAAGATCAATATAATAATAATATAATATAATCAATATTATAATAATAAAGTATGAAATAAAGATCAATATAATAATAATATAATATAATATAATGCAATTGTGTGTATATCACTTGCACTTAGGTCACATACTATATCTGTCAGTTGGTTTTTGAAATTTTGTTTTCATGGGTCCGGTTGCTGCTATTAATGTTAAATAATGAAGATAGTCCTAAGATTCCAGATGTGTGTATGTGTGTGTATGTGTGTGTGTGCGTGTGTGCCCGTGTGTGTGTGATCCCGTGTGTGTGTGTGCCCGTGTGTGTGTGTGTGTGAGTGTGTATGTGCGTGTATGTGTGTATGTATGTGTGTATATGTGTGTATGTGTGTGTATGTGTGTATGTGTGTGTATGTGTGTGTGCGTGTATGTGTGTGTGCCCGTGTGTGTGTGTGCCCGTGCACGCGTGTGTGTCTGTCAGTGTGCATGTGCGTGTATGTGTGTATGTATGTGTGTATATGTGTGTATGTGAGCGGATGTGTGTGGATGTGTGTCTGTGTGCGTGTCGTACATAACACCTCGGAATTTCGTTATTTTTTCCCTCTCAGCTCTGTTTAGACCAGCATAATTGAAGGCATTAACTTCTACTAAGATTACCTTTCTCTCCTTGCTCCCAATCACTATGTTAATACCTCCGTTTTCAAGCTATGTAACTGTAGAAATTGCATAATCTAAATGGATGGTGCTTAACTTATTTCCAACTGTTTTGTCTGGTATATATTTCCAGGATTTGCTGCTGCATTTGATATTAAACTTTTTACGGCTGATCCAGTGGAGATATTTACACACCGAATTATGTCGCATTGTTTAATAGTCGCCCCTCCCCAAAATGTTACAAATGGGTTTCAGATGGTTCACACTCTCTACTGCTGTCTGGCAAAACCTGAACTTGTTTCCATTGCTGATACCACCCCTCTTATTAAAAACGTATCTGCGCATTCGATAGATTCGGAGGATGTTCGGGTTGCCAACATTTGGTGGATCGGAATTACAATCGGAATAACTTAAGGTGGGCTCTCTCTACTGTGCTAGAAAACTACTTACGCCTGAAAGTATCCTGTATTTCGACAAAGCCACCATTCACCCATGTATGGAGTACAGTTGTCACATTTCGGCTTGTTCATCTGTAACTAGTCTCTCAAAAAATGGTTCAAAATAGAGAAGCCAACCTGATAGGTCATAAACTGTCATCTAAGCTTCAGCCTCTGTCCCATCGATGAAATGTTGCATCCCTCTGCCTGTTCTACAAGTACTTTAATGGTAAATGCTCTGACGAACTACAAGCACTTGTACCCCTAGACGTGATTACCCCTGACAAACCCAACAAGCAGATAAATCCCACCCCTACACAGTAGAGATCCCTAGGTGTAACAAAGCCTTCTACTCCAATAGTTTCTTCTCCAGAACTGCTAGACTTTGGAACTCCCTTCCGGAATTCTGCTTTCCCAGCTGTACTGGCATGCAGAAGTTCAAATGTAATGTGAACAGACATATTGCTACTCATCTCTCTTCATAATGCCCCTGCAACTTATGTCCCCGATAGTAGCCCCCTACTTCAAAGTGACACTGTGCCTTGTTTGGGGTGAAAATTGAATTTTAAAAAAAGTAAGATAAGTAAAATCAAGATACAATCCTCATTAAGAACGAATAGCGAACATATATCAATAGATAAAGCAGTTTTAAAGGAGGTTTGTGAATTTCATTATGTTTTCGTAGTTTGTTTTGTTTTAAATAGAATCACTTTTTAGTGCTTATATTTTATACTAGCGATAGGGCGCCCAGCGTTGCCCTGTCGTAAAATACGATTAAATAATAATAATAATAATAATAATAATAATAATAATAATAATAATAATAATAATTATAATTATAATAATAATAAAATTAATAATGATAATAATAATAATGATAATAATAATAAGATTAATAATGATAATGATAATAATAATGATAATAATACTGATAATAATAATAATAATAATAGTAATAATAATAATGATAATAATAATAAAAATAATAATGATAATAATAACGATAATGATAATAATAATAATGATAATAAAATAATGATAATAATAATAAATATAATAATAATGATAATAATAATGATAATGATAATAATAATAATGATAATAATAATAATGATGATAATAATAATAATAATGATACTAATAATGATAATCATAATAATGATGATAATAATAATAATATTAATTATAATAATAATGATAATGATAATAATAATAATAATAATAATAATAATAATAAAAACGGTACTTGTGTGCCAATAGCCAGAAGCTAAAACGAAAGCAAAACGTTGTTTAAAAAAAAAAAAAAAAAAAAAGTGCTGCGTGGTGGACGCGAACTCGCAAAAGTCAAATTCATACGCGAACAAGTTACCGATCGGGCCACGACAATACAGATGCTGTGATGCTGCAAAATTAGCTTTTTTTTTAAAACCGAAATAACGAATCAACCGTTCACGCATACGTGATTTACAAACAACGTCAAAAGCAAGATTTTTACCTGACCCATTTCAAGCAAAACGACATTTCTACATGAAATAATTGACGATTTTTTCTAATATTTCGGTATTATGTGTCCGAGAGATCGTCTTTCTCACGATACAAAGTTTGTTTCGCTTCGATGCGGATGACAAAAGTTTTTAGCGGACACACAAACACACAAACAGTTGAAATTTATACAATAAATTATATTAAAATAAAGCTTAAATTTTGTACTTATAATTTAATATTTTCTTTAAAATAATAATTTTAAAAAATAACATAAGTTCATGACTATAAAAAATATGCACCGTTTAACATGGAGATTTGCATGTTTTTGTTTTTTTTTTAGAAATAAAACTAACTAGAACGAGTTGCTTCTCTTTAACCAATTATATGACAAATGTGCTTTGTTTTATACGACGAAATAGTTTAACGACGATAGCACAGACCAACAATCCAAAAATATTTTCGTTGCAGGGATGAGTTGGTGTCATTGATTAATTTTTATTAATTCTCTGTGATATGTCAGCAACACACAAATAATACACCACGAAACTAATATCAAGAAGTTAAAAATACTTGAAGGTATATACATTAAAACGCACCTGCTCTTAATCAAATCATCAAAGAACCTAATGTTGATTTTATATGCTGGGCCTTCTGCTTTTGCGGTGATAAAACTTCTTGTTATATCCCGTTTTGACGGTATATAATAACATGACAAAATACGCCGAGTGGAATGCGTAACAAAAAGGTTTATTCGTACTTCGAAATAATACACAATACAAAATGGCTGCTCGCCTTGAAGTTGATATACGCGTAAATGAAGGTAAAGGAAAAAGGTAACTTAACGTGTGTGAGCGGAACGCTCGTCCTGGGAGCTTGGTTAATCCTGACTACACTTGGAGAGTGTAAGACGCGAGACGGTCGGACTAGTGCGTGCCACTTGACTGCCTCCAAGACAATACAAGACGCTCTTTTATACACCGTTTCGTATCCGGTGCTATCCGTAATTATGTCCCTTATAACACTTCTCAAATGCACTTGTGATGTTAGGCTATCTAATGTGATAACTTCTTCAAAATCGGACTTGCCACATAATGAGTAATAGCCCTTTTCGAGGGAGCCTTTGGGCTTCCCATATTTCAGCCCCTTGCGTCAAACTTGTCCGGTTCCATAGGGTAGGCAAGCACAATCTGGCCGTGCAATTCCAAAATGTCAGCATGAGTCAGTGTTGAATTACAAGTGTTTTGTATAACCGAGTGCTAAGAGGTGATAGAAGTCACACCTGCTGGCTGACGTCAGTTTACTTAAAATAGCATTTCATGTTGAGCTTGTGTCAAAGTTTATACATCTCTCCCCCCCCTCTCTATCTCTCTCTCAATAATTAAAATGTGAAGAATTTAATTGCATTGTAAAACAGCTGAAGGTTGGATTCCATCCGCGATGGATGGTGGCAGTTGAAGCCTGCACACGTCGGGTCTCAACGATTTTAATTAAAAAAAGGCTCTATCTTGTCAAACCTTGGTGTAAGGGAATATGTCGATCGTATCTAACACTCATTTAGCTGTTGCCGTTTCCAGGACGTAACAACAGTTTCAAAGACGTCCCCGTGACAAATCAAATAATTCTCTCCGACAAACGATCGTATCACAGACTGTTTCTTCTTTAATCGGGTTGTTTGATAAGAGATTAACGATTTTCGATACTTATCAAAGGTATTTCGATACAAAACCTATCTAAAGCACTCTTGGACACATAAAGTATATTTGTGTAAAATTTCATAAAAATCGGCCCACTCGTTTCGGAGTGTATGGGAAACGAACTCACACACACAAAGTGCCTAATACTAAACACTCAATACAAATAGATCACCGGCTGTCTCTTCATTCACGGGATTGTGGCCTCGGAAAAGCCCACCAGTGATGAGTGCAAGGTCCTTTTCCATGTGCGACATGGCACAACAACCATCTCGATATTATACAACTGAGCGCTACCAAAGAGTTAGGGCTGTCAGTCGGAATACAACAGCCAGAAAAAAAAATCTCAAACCGATACCCTCAAAGTAATCAGATAAGAGTGAAGCAGTCTAATCGCGTGAACATATGTGGCAATCAAGCACCTTCCAGACTCCCAGTTTTAGGGGAAGGGGATAAGGGTACAGTGTTTATTGCCCTAGTCAGGAAAAAAGATCAAGCACTGGGTGTCTTTGCTCAGCTCCTGTGATCGCACCTCTGCGCCTGGCTAATAGACAAACGGGTATGAATATATTAAACAAACAGCATACACTCAATACCCATATTTGTATGAAGAAAGGAAACGAAACACTTGCATAATGAAACAGTTACGTAAACAAAAAAGACACAAAATACGTAATAGTTTACGAACAATGTAAAAGTACATATAATCAGTGTAATTTTTAACAATTTATATATATATATATATATATATATATATATATATTTAAAATTGTACAGAAGGTCAGAAAAATATTGATATCGTCGGTTTCAAGTCTAACATAAGGGGGTAAGTTAATGGTTAATCGTAAATAATGTTAGGCTCTCGTCAGCCATGTTGTTTTCTGTCTGAGGAAAAAATTTCTGGACCGCATATATTGTTTATAATGATGTTCATCTTTATTTAACCATAGCTTACCCCTATTTCTGTATATTTTATTTTATTTCAATATCAATGTTCTAATTTTTTAATTTGTTTTTAATGTATTTTTAGTAATGTATGTTGTCCTATTCTGTTTCTAATCGGCATGGTTTCCGGTCTGATCGGTTAGCCTTGGTTGGTCCAAGGGAGGTAATTAATCTATCTTATTAATTCTTTAACCTTTTGTCTTTCGTTATTTTAATTAAAGGGAGGTAATTTGTGATTCTTTGCTTCTCTATTATATTATATTTTTTATATATATTTTTATATGTTTACATATATATATATATATATATATATCTTTATTTTATTTATTATATATATTTTATACGCTTATATTTTGATTAATCAATCAGTGTCCCATATGCTGTTATTTTATTTTATCTTTGGTTACTATGTATCTGGTATCAGTTCTAAGGGATCTTATATAAGCTATTTAATTTCCATTTCTGACTTATAATGTCTAGTTTTTTTTAATATTTTTATTTAATTATATATATATATATATATATATATATATATATATATATATATATATATATATATATATTTGAGTTTATGGTATTCTTAATATGTTTATACTTACAATTGCCTAAATATCTATTTTCACTTTTACTAAATTATTTTATTGACTGTATTTAGAATACTTTTCAAGCCTAACATAAGGGAGACCAGTTAATGGTAATTCGTAAATAATGTTAGGCTCTCGTCAGCCATGTTGTTTCAGCATATATATATATATATATATATATATATATATATATATATATATATATATATATATATATATATATATATATATTTTAAAAAATACGTAAAAATATGTTTACGAAAAGCGTAAATTGTTAGATGAAAGTAGAGGAAAAAAAATTTTTTTTTCAAGAAAACTTATTTTTATTTATTTATTTATTTTTACGGCTATTCATTGCCGAAGGAAGAACTTTCTCGAGATAAGGATATTTCCTTAGTAATCTTTTACTTTGATCATTGTTGAACTGCCATCGACGGCAAAGAGGTAAAGGAAATGTTTAAGTGTTCTCCGATATAATACCGCGTTCCCTTCGCATATTTTTATGGGTAGCCATTTCGGACGGCCATAAATAAATGATTTTTACTATTGTTAGAATCTCACCTGGGGGAGAGGGTATCTAATACTTTTTTTTTGGGGGGGGGGCGATTACATTTACATGTTTTTATCTATTCTTTTATTTTTGAAATTGTTGTGTGTGGGGGGGGGGGATATCGACGTTACCCACGATGAAAATGATTAATATCCTTAGTATAGTAGGTGTGTTCAAAACTCAAAACGGAACTTTATGTCGACCCGGGCAACGCCGGTACCCATGCTAGTATATATATATATATATATATATATATGGGAGGGTGCAGCCTCTCTCCCACAGAAGAAACGTTGCGAAACTGTCTTTGTTTTATCATTATTTCCATGGCAAGTGCTCGTCTGAGCTCCAATCTCTCGTCCGCCCTCGCCAATCTTTCACGAGAAATATCCATCTGGCTGAAACTACTGTCAATAATTTTCCCCACTCCTTATCTGTGCCTAAATCCAAACGTAAATTCCATGAGTAGAGCTTCTTTCTCAGAAGTGCACGACTGTGGAACTCTCTTCCGCGTGCCTGTTTCCCACCTGACTACAACTTGGATGCCTTCAAGTCCAACATAAACAAATTCCTGACAAACCGCACTCTTAAGTAAGACACTCTATCAAATCCCCACTACTAATGATTACTACAATACTATCTCATTGGTTACTGTACATGCAATAACCCTTATCCCTGAGTGGCCTCCGGGCCTTGATAAGTGGTGACCTCCATATAAAAAAGTAATGTATATATATGACAGTTTTCTTGTTATCAATATGTCACCTTACCTTTTCATTCCGATGTTCACATGTTATCTATGCTCTACGAAACACTGTCAGCAATTTCTCGCTTCTGTGAATACTTTGAAGTAATCTAATACATTAAATGAACTTTCTATCGGTATATTTATCAGTGTATCTGCTTGTCCGCTTCTCGACTCACACATTATTACGTGGATGATGTCAACTTCATGTCCATAAAAAGAAACTTGTTTGTAGATGATGCTTAACGTATTTTTCTCGCATGCTCTTTCCATTCGTCACTCTTTGCTATGAAAAAGAATTTTTTTTTTCGAAATGTCAATCATGCGTTCTTAACTTTAGAATAGCATTGTTATTCTTAATAACATTTTATTTTTGTGTTGTAAGTATAATATATAAAAGACACTATGTCTGTCTGTCCGTCTCCATATTTTCAAAATCTATCTCCTTCGAAACTAAAATTCGCAGAGCGGCGCTAGGGGCCCCAAATGATTGGATTTTTTAGGGGCCGTTTTTTTATGAGTCTTTTATGAGTCTTTTATGGGTCTTTTATTGGTCTTCAGCCGGTTCCAATAGTTATTAAATGGTTAAAAATGGGTCAAAATTGAAAAAATCTTGATACATTTTGTACGTTCATCTTAGTTTATTTTTAATTTTAATCAGCTGATGTCACCGGAATATATTTTTTTCTTTTTTTTTTTTACTTTTAAAATCACAACTCTATAATAATATATGCGAAATCTGGACAAATTAAAATATATTTAAGCGTATTTTACGCCCGGGCAAAGCCGGGTGCCCCCCACCTTAGTTAAGAATAACAGTTAGCATTTTCTTAGATCTATTCCGCTTAAATTTAAAATCTCATTACTTTGGTTTATCATTCTTAACTTTAAAATAATTTTCTTTTGTGAGTCATTATTGAGATTATGATCGCTAAACGCACGTAGATCAAATTGACGCATCTTAACAGTATTTTTTATGGAAATCGCTCGAGACAAAACATGAAGCCACTTGATGTAAGGAGATAACAAACACGAAACACATTATCTCAATGTCCATTAACCTTAGGCATTAAAAAAACAAGGCTGTAAGCAGCAGGAAAACACTTAACAGGGATAATCCTTCTAGACTGAGGCAACTTTTATTTTTGTCCCAATTATTAGTGCTTCTCTCTTGGGAAGCATTATTTTCTCTATATTGAACCAACCTTGTGTCTATCTCTGCGAGGCAAGAAAACTACCAGGAGAGATTTACCCGAGTGTTCAGATCTATATGTACTCGGGCTTAAACAGCTAAATCGCGATTGGCTAACTATTTCTTACGACATTACTCAGAACCGCCGTGCGTTGTTTCCCATGGTTCAGGATGCAGTTACGGCACTCGCACTAGACTGGTTGAGTCGACTTTCTCCGTAGGAGGGAGTTTCTATGAAATATTATAGAGACGCGCAATGTCTAGTCGCATATATATCCCGGATGGGGGGTGGGGATGACCTCATTAGTTTTTGCAGTGTTTTTTTTTTTACAGGGAGGTGTCGCTCTCCTCCCATTCACAGTGCTTGGTATTCCAAATAATTCACCCATCTGATTTTGATGAGGTTAATATTGCTTAACTTTAAAGATCTAGCGAGAACCGGCGTGTCAATGTGATTGTGTTGTATATATCCTCGACGCATGAATATAAAGCATGATAAGTAAAAAGCCGGTTCAACCAAACTAGGTTGGCTGAAGATGCAATAGGAAGGTCACAACAAACGATTGTCCTTCAATAAGTCTGCAGACGTTTTTCGTATGCGCACTTTTATTGATAGTACACACATGAAACTCTAGTTCCCTTCGAAGTAATCTCTTCCGGTTGCAATGCACTTGTTGTACCGTTCCAACAACTAGAAGGCTCCGTGGAAGTCCTCTTGGGCGAGCGTATCAATGGCTTTTGTTACAGCCTCTTTCATCTCCTCAATTGTCTAATAACGACAGTCTCTAAGGTTTTCCTTGAGTTTAGGGAAAACCCAAGTTACAGAGAACAATGTCTGGACTATAGGGAGGCTGAGGAATTGTCTTGATGCCACATCTTCAGTTCCTCGCAAATAATTGTGTGTACAGTTCTCACACAACCCGAGCACTTATTATCTCTATAGACATTATTATCTCTATAGACATTATTATTTCTATAGACATTATTATCTCTATAGACATTATTATATTTATAGACATTATTATCTTTATAGACATTATTATCTCTATAGACATTATTATCTCTATAGACTTATTATCTCTACAGACATTATTATCTTTATAGACATTATTATCTCTATAGACATTATTATCTCTATAGACATCATTATCTCTACAGACATTATTATCTTTATAGACATTATTATCTCTATAGACATTATTATCTCTATAGACATTATTATCTCTTTAGACATTATTATCTTTATAGACATTATTATCTTTATAGACATTATTATCTTTATAGACATTATTATCTCTATAGACATTATTATCTCTATAGACATTATTATCTTTACAGACATTATCTTTATAGACATTATTATCTTTATAGGCATTATTATCTCTATAGACTTATTATCTCTATAGACATTATTATCTCTATAGACATTATTATCTTTATAGACATTAGTATCTTTATAGACATTATTATCTCTATAGACATTATTATCTTTATAGACATTATTATCTCTATAGACTTATTATCTCTATAGACATTATTATCTTTATAGACATCAT
Organism: Euprymna scolopes; assembly: GCF_053919585.1. Lineage (NCBI taxonomy): Eukaryota > Metazoa > Mollusca > Cephalopoda > Sepiida > Sepiolidae > Euprymna > Euprymna scolopes. The sequence continues at coordinate 79,850,035 of NC_136518.1, read as the reverse complement.
TATTTCTATAGACATTATTATCTCTATAGACATTATTATCTTTATAGACATTATTATTTCTATAGACATTATTATCTCTATAGACTTATTATCTCTATAGACATTATTATCTTTATAGATATTATTATCTTTATAGACATTATTATCTCTATAAACATTATTATCTTTATAGACATTATTATCTTTATAGACATTATTATCTCTATAGACATTATTATCTCTATAGAAATTATTATCTTTATAGACATTATTATCTCTATAGACTTATTATCTCTATAGACATTATCTTTATAGACATTATTATTTCTATAGACATTATTATCTTTATAGACTTATTATCTCTATAGACATTATTATCTTTATAGACATTATTATCTCTATAGACTTATTATCTCTATAGACATTATTATCTTTATAGACATTATTATCTCTATAAACTTATTACCTCTATAGACATTATTATCTCTATAGACATTATTATCTTTATAGATATTATTATGTTTATAGACATTATTATCTTTATAGAAATTATTATCTCTATAGACATTATTATTTCTATAGACATTATTATCTTTATAGACATTATTATTTCTATAGACATTATTATCTCTATAGACATTATTATCTCTATAGACATTATTATCTTTATAGACTTATTATCTCTATAGACATTATTATCTCTATAGACATTATTATCTTTATAGACATTATTATTTCTATAGACATTATTATCTCTATAGACATTATTATCTCTATAGACTTATTATCTCTACAGACATTATTATCTTTATAGACATTATTATCTCTATAGACATTATTATCTCTATAGACATTATTATATTTATGACATTATTATCTTTATAGACATTATTATCTCTATAGACATTATTATCTCTATAGACATTATTATCTCTACAGACATTATTATCTTTATAGACATTATTATCTCTATAGACATTATTATCTCTATAGACATTATTATCTCTTTAGACATTATTATCTTTATAGACATTATTATCTTTATAGACATTATTATCTCTATAGAAATTATTATCTCTATAGACATTATTATCTCTTTAGACATTATTATCTTTATAGACATTATTATCTCTATAGACATTATTATCTCTGTAGACATTATTATCTCTATAGACTTATTATCTTTATAGACATTATTATCTTTATAGACATTATTATCTCTATAGACATTATTATCTCTATAGACATTATTATCTGTACAGACATTATCTTTATAGACATTATTATTTCTATAGACATTATTATCTCTATAGACTTATTATCTCTATAGACATTATTATCTCTATAGATATCATTATCTTTATTAACATTATTATCTTTATAGACATTATTATCTCTATAGACATTATTATCTCTATAGACTTATTATCTCTATAGACATTATTATCTCTATAGACATTATTATCTCTATAGACTTATTATCTCTATAGACATTATTATCTCTATAGACATGATTATCTCTATAGACTTATTATGTCTATAGACTTATTATCTCTATAGACTTATTATCTCTATAGACATTATTATCTCCATAGACATTATTATCTCTATAGACATTATTATCTTTATAGACATTATTATCTCTATAGACTTATTATCTCTATAGACTTATTATCTCTATAGATATTATTATCTCTATTGACTTATTATCTCTATAGGCTTATTATCTCTATAGACATTATTATCTCTATAGACTTATTATCTCTATAGACTTATTATCTTTATAGACATTATTATCTTTATAGACATTATTATCTCTATAGACATTATTATCTCTATAGACATTAATATCTCTATAGACTTATTATCTTTATAGACATTATTATCTCTATAGACTTATTATCTCTATAGAAATTAATATCTCTATAGACATTATACTCTCTATAGAAATTATTATCATTATAGACTTATTATCTCTATAGACATTATTATCTCTATAGACATTATTATCTCTATAGACTTATTATCCCTATAGACTTATTATCTCTATAGATATTATTATCTCTATAGACTTATTATCTCTATAGACTTATTATCTCTATAGACATTATTATCTCTATAGACTTATTATCTCTATAGATTTATTATCTTTATAGACATTATTATCTTTATAGACATTATTATCTTTATAGGCATTATTATCTCTATAGACTTATTATCTCTATAGACATTATTATCTCTATAGATATTATTATCTTTATAGACATTATTATCTTTATAGACATTATTATCTCTATAGACATTATTATCTCTATAGACTTATTATCTCTATAGACATTATTATCTTTATAGACATCATTATTTCTATAGACATTATTATCTCTATAGACATTATTATCTTTATAGACATTATTATTTCTATAGACATTATTATCTCTATAGACTTATTATCTCTATAGACATTATTATCTTTATAGACATTATTATCTTTATAGACATTATTATCTCTATAGACATTATTATCTCTTTAGAAATTATTATCTTTATAGACATTATTATCTCTATAGACTTATTATCTCTATAGACATTATCTTTATAGACATTATTATCTCTATAGACTTATTATCTCTATAGACATAATTATCTTTATAGACATTATTATCTCTATAGACTTATTATCTCTATAGACATTATTATCTTTATAGACATTATTATCTTTATAGACTTATTATCTCTATAGACATTATTATCTCTATAGACATTATTATCTTTATAGATATTATTATTTTTATAGACATTATTATCTTTATAGACATTATTATCTCTATAGACTTATTATCTTTATAAACATTATTATCTCTATAGAAATTAATATCTCTATAGAAATTATACTCCCTATAGAAATTATTATCATTATAGACTTATTATCTCTATAGACATTATTATCTCTATAGACATTATTATCTCTATAGACTTATTATCTCTATAGACTTATTATCTCTATAGATATTATTATCTCTATAGACTTATTATCTCTATGGACTTATTATCTCTATAGACATTATTATCTCTATAGACTTATTATCTCTATAGACTTATTATTTTTATAGACATTATTATCTCTATAGACATTATTATCTCTATAGACATTATTATCTCTATAGACATTATTATCTCTATAGGCATTATTATCTCTATAGACTTATTATCTTTATAGACATTATTATCTCTATAGACTTATTATCTCTATAGACATTATTATCTCTATAGACATTATTATCTCTATAGACTTATTATCTCTATAGACATTATTATCTCTATAGACATGATTATCTCTATAGACTTATTATGTCTATAGACTTATTATCTCTATAGACTTATTATCTCTATAGACATTATTATCTCCATAGACATTATTATCTCTATAGACATTATTATCTTTATAGACATTATTATCTCTATAGACTTATTATCTCTATAGACTTATTATCTCTATAGATATTATTATCTCTATTGACTTATTATCTCTATAGGCTTATTATCTCTATAGACATTATTATCTCTATAGACTTATTATCTCTATAGACTTATTATCTTTATAGACATTATTATCTTTATAGACATTATTATCTCTATAGACATTATTATCTCTATAGACATTAATATCTCTATAGACTTATTATCTTTATAGACATTATTATCTCTATAGACTTATTATCTCTATAGAAATTAATATCTCTATAGACATTATACTCTCTATAGAAATTATTATCATTATAGACTTATTATCTCTATAGACATTATTATCGCTATAGACATTATTATCTCTATAGACTTATTATCCCTATGGACTTATTATCTCTATAGATATTATTATCTCTATAGACTTATTATCTCTATAGACTTATTATCTCTATAGACATTATTATCTCTATAGACTTATTATCTCTATAGACTTATTATCTTTATAGACATTATTATCTTTATAGACATTATTATCTCTATAGACATTATTATCTCTATAGGCATTATTATCTCTATAGACTTATTATCTTTATAGACATTATTATCTCTATAGACTTATTATCTCTATAGACATTATTATCTCTATAGACATATTATCTCTATAGACATTATTATCTCTATAGACATGATTATCTCTATAGACTTATTATGTCTATAGACTTATTATCTCTATAGACTTATTATCTCTATAGGCATTATTATCTCCATAGACATTATTATCTCTCTAGACATTATTATCTTTATAGACATTATTATCTCTATAGACTTATTATCTCTATAGACATTATTATCTCTATAGACATTATTATCTCTATAGACTTATTATCTTTATAGATATTATTTTCTCTATAGACTTATTATCTTTATAGACATTATTATCTCTATAGAAATTATTATCTCTCTAGACTTATTATCTCTATAGACATTATTATTTCTATAGACTGATTATCTCTATAGACATTATTATCTCTATAGACATTATTATCTCTATAGACTTTTTATCTCTATAGGCATTATTATCTCTATAGACATTATTATCTCTATAGACTTATTATCTTTATAGACATTATTTTCTCTTTAGACTTATTATCTTTATAGACGTATTATCTCTTTAGACATTATTATCTCTATAGAAATTATTATCTCTATAGACTTATTATCTCTATAGACTTATTATTTCTATAGACATTATTATCTCTACAGACATTATTATCTCTATAGACTTATTATCTCTATAGACATTATTATCTCTATAGACGTATTATCTCTTTAGACATTATTATCTCTATAGACATTATTATCTCTATAGACTTATTATCTCTATAGACATGATTATCTCTATAGACTTATTATCTCTATAGACTTATTATCTCTATAGACATTATTATCTCTATAGACTTATTATCTCTATAGACATTATTATCTCTATAGACTTATTATCTCTATAGACATTATTATCTCTATAGACATTATTATCTTTATAGACATTATTATCTCTATAGACTTATTATCTCTATAGACATTATTATCTCTATAGACATGATTATCTCTATAGACTTATTATCTTTATAAACATTATTATCTCTATAGACATTATTATCTCTATAGACTTATTATCTCTATAGACATTATTATCTCTATAGACCTATTATCTCTATAGGCTTATTATCTCTATAGACATTATTATTTCTATAGACTTATTATCTCTATAGACATTATTATCTCTATAGACATTATTATCTCTATAGACTTATTATCTCTATAGACATTATTATCTCTATAGGCATTATTATCTCTATAGACTAATTATCTTTATAGACATTATTATCTCTATAGACTTATTATCTCTATAGACATTATTATCTCTATAGACATATTATCTCTATAGACATTATTATCTCTATAGACATGATTATCTCTATAGACTTATTATGTCTATAGACTTATTATCTCTATAGACTTATTATCTCTATAGGCATTATTATCTCCATAGACATTATTATCTCTCTAGACATTATTATCTTTATAGACATTATTATCTCTATAGACTTATTATCTCTATAGACATTATTATCTCTATAGACATTATTATCTCTATAGACTTATTATCTTTATAGATATTATTTTCTCTATAGACTTATTATCTTTATAGACATTATTATCTCTATAGAAATTATTATCTCTCTAGACTTATTATCTCTATAGACATTATTATTTCTATAGACTGATTATCTCTATAGACATTATTATCTCTATAGACATTATTATCTCTATAGACTTTTTATCTCTATAGGCATTATTATCTCTATAGACATTATTATCTCTATAGACTTATTATCTTTATAGACATTATTTTCTCTATAGACTTATTATCTTTATAGACATTATTATCTCTATAGAAATTATTATCTCTATAGACTTATTATCTCTATAGACTTATTATTTCTATAGACATTATTATCTCTATAGACATTATTATCTCTATAGACTTATTATCTCTATAGACATTATTATCTCTATAGACGTATTATCTCTTTAGACATTATTATCTCTATAGACATTATTATCTCTATAGACTTATTATCTCTATAGACATGATTATCTCTATAGACTTATTATCTCTATAGACTTATTATCTCTATAGACATTATTATCTCTATAGACTTATTATCTCTATAGACATTATTATCTCTATAGACTTATTATCTCTATAGACATTATTATCTCTATAGACATTATTATCTTTATAGACATTATTATCTCTATAGACTTATTATCTCTATAGACATTATTATCTCTATAGACATGATTATCTCTATAGACTTATTATCTTTATAAACATTATTATCTCTATAGACATTATTATCTCTATAGACTTATTATCTCTATAGACATTATTATCTCTATAGACCTATTATCTCTATAGGCTTATTATCTCTATAGACATTATTATTTCTATAGACTTATTATCTCTATAGACATTATTATCTCTATAGACATTATTATCTCTATAGACTTATTATCTCTATAGACATTATTATCTCTATAGACATTATTATCTCTTTAGACTTATTATCTTTATAGACATTATTTTCTCTATAGACTTATTATCTTTATAGACTTATTATCTCTATAGACATTATTATCTTTATAGACATTATTATCTCTATAGACATTATTATCTTTATAGACATTATTATCTCTATAGACATTATTATCTCTATAGACATTATTATTTCTATAGACTTATTATCTCTATAGACATTATTATCTCTATAGACTTATTATCTCTATAGACATTATTATCTCTATAGACATTATTATCTCTTTAGACTTATTATCTTTATAGACATTATTTTCTCTATAGACTTATTATCTCTATAGACATTATTTTCTCTATAGACATTATTATCTCTTTAGACTTATTATCTTTATAGACATTATTTTCTCTATAGACTTATTATCTCTATAGACATTATTTTCTCTATAGACATTATTATCTCTATAGACTTATTATCTTTATAGATATTATTTTCTCTTTAGACTTATTATCTCTATAGACACACGATGATTCTTAACCATTAAATTCTTCATTTGACTAATCAACTCTGATGTTTTAATGTCCTTGCTTTTCCCACGTCTCTCATCATCCCTCACAGATTTCCGGCTCTTCTTGAATCTCTTATGCCAAAAACGGATGCTCCATTCATGCAAAATGGTCCAAAAGCAGTCTGAAGCATTCCATACGTTTCTGTGGCATGTTTTTCAAGTTTAAAACATAATTTTGTTACATATTGTTCTTCTAAAGTGTCCTCGCGTTCATATTGCATTTTGAAATTCACCAGTAGTGACAAGCAGGCTTTAGTAGGGTGTATTCCAATTCCTGCCGTCGCTGTTCATAAATCATAATAATTGGGCAGTCATCTCATAAGATGTATAGCAATAACATACTGAATTTTCAAGAGTCTACGACAATTTTAAATGTCTGTACAAAAAAAAGTCTGGAAACTTATTATAGGCATCGCGTATATTCTCAATGCGAAAATGAATGTTAGTTGGTTTTTATTAGAAAATATTTTTTTAAGTTTTCCTGTTCAGTTAACGCAGCAGAGTAGGGAGCTTGCATTAACAAGTACTTCATATTTCAGATCCTTTCGTTTTTGTCTGCTCTAATTGTCCATAAGTCCGCCATCTTGTAACTTGCTACTTTCCTGCATGTATTTATACGTACCGAGTGTTGTTTTTAAATAAGTAATTATGACGTCCAGTGGTACACGCACTTCCGGTAGACACGTTGCTGTTCCTTACGTAAATACAAGCGGCAAAAGACAGTTAAAACTTTAGCCAAATTGGAACACGAGCGTAATTATAGTTGAGATTTTTTAAGTGTTTAAAAATTAAAAACAAGAACGAATCGGTTAAGATACGTCCATTCAATCTGCGCGTTTAATGATGAAAGTGCAATTCTAAGAATTACAAGACCACAAAATATCAAAGACAGAAAGATGTTGTACGATTCCGAAAAAATCTGGCTGGGGATAAAAATAGCCGAGAACAGACCCGTAAGCATTTTCAAATAAGAGCGTCTCAGGCGATTGTCGATAAACTGATGTATCACAACGGATGAGGATGCCCTTCTTAGAATCTGGCCAGGTTATACCTTGTTCAAATACAAATATTTTACATCTAAGTAAGCCTTAATGCGTTTTACCGCTATGACAGACAATTCGCAGTATATATTATCTACCTTCTCTCTACGAGAGTTTAGACACTTCGTTAGATTGATTACTGAAAAGCATTCGAACTTGGCGCTTGAACACCCTTGACGGCATTCCCTCGTAGGAGCGCCTCAGGCGGTTAAAAATAAACTAATATTTTCTCAACAAAAAAGTTAAACCTGAGAGGATGGATCTTCTGAGATCGAACAGGGCCATTAGCTCAGCCCGACAACAACAAAACTGCTACCAGACTGACTCTCGAAGACGTATCCTCAACTTTTACTCAACTCTGCCAAAACCTTGCTGGTATTTCTTCTAATATAAACCTACAGAGTTTCTAACCCAACAGACAGGCAAAATAGAATAACAGTTCAATATTAAAGATAAGAAAGTAATAAAAAAAAATACAAGAAAAAACATAGTAATCACAATAACAGATAATGATAACAAATAATAGTAACAAATAATAACAATAATAATAATAACAATAATAATAATAACAATAATAATAAAAATAACTAATAAAAATAATAACAAAATAGGAGTAATAATAATAACAATAATAATAAATGACAATTATAAAAAATAATTATAACAAAAAATAAGATATAATAATGATGACAAAAATAGCAATAACAAAAATAACAATAATAGCAAAATGATAACAAATAAATTAAGAAATTAACAATAATAACAAAAAATAAATTGCACTAAAATTAAAAACAGTAATAAGAACAAAAATAATAATAACAGTAATAATTGCAATGAAAATAATTATAACAAAAACTAATATAAATTACAAATAATAATAATAATAATAGTAATAATAATAATAATAGTAATAATAATAATAATAATAATAATAATAATAATAATAATAATAATAATAATAATTAGAAAAAAAGAGGAAGAAGATGAAAAATCCAGCGGTTTAAACGCAGTGGCATTTATTGCGAGTATGCTATTTGTGAATGCGAACATCCGAGTTGCGTTAATCTTCGAAAAGTGTCGACATATTTTTTGATCAAATAGATGATGCAATGGTTATTTTGTTCGTGGAAAACACCGGAACGTATTAAAATGGCCGATTGTAATATTTGTAAAAATAGAATGTTATCCTAGCAAAATAAATGTTTACAGAGAAAATTGTCTATGTTAAGAGGTTTAGTGAATTAAGGAATGTAGAAAGTAAACAATAATTTAAAATAGATTGACCTCTTGAGTCTGACGACTCTTATGTAGAGGTCATTATAAATGACGGGGAATTTAGTTGGGATTTTTGGGAAAAGATACGATGATTTGATAAGTCAAAGATTGGAAGCGAAAGTAAGCAGATGCAGAAAAATCAAGAGTGAGAGAGAAAGAGCAGCTCGAGTCGGACGGTGATGATAATCATAATCATAATGCGTTAGTCTATGACCAGGGGCACGTTTCCAACGTTTCCAATGTTTCCAATGCGGAAACATTAGAAATAAAAGTTGCTGAAAACACAATCCAAGATTTGTGGATTCATTAAGATTAATCTTCTTTGCAGCTGTTCCCGAGGATCTATCAAACACGATTAGGAACGGACCAGGATTGGCCCGAGGTTACAACCCCAGAGAACTGTTATTTACTCATTGTTTTACGTATCCGTTCTTAAAACGTATTTGTTGTCGTAATTTTTATACCACTAGACATTACATGAATTAGACACACGTATGTAATATATACACCCGTCCATGTCATACAGATCCCCACCGCAACGCAACACTATTTCTTATATTTATTTCCATTTTATAATATACTAGCGGGTGGTACCCGGCGTGGCCCGGGTGTTTGTAGGTGTGTGTGTTGGGGGGTGATCAAAACAACCCTGTTAAAAAAAGTTGGCTGGGTGTTTGGAGGTGTAAAAGAAAAAAAAACTTTTAATAGGAAAATGGGCTTGAACCCCGAACCGTTGACGTGGAGATGGAAATGAAATGGAAAAACCATCTGGGACTTAGCCATCGCGGCCACGACAGAAGAGGAATGAAAAGCCTCTTAATTTAACGTTTATAAAATGAAATTAACAGGTGCGAGAAACTTAAGTCGCGTGATGTTTGACCTTGAAACATGACGTGGCTGCAAGCCAGTTTTCGCTTGTTTTATACTGAAAAGCGAAAGATGCACGGGACGCTCTAAAAACCTGGAAAAAATAGCGCGTGAAAGTCGGGCAAATTGAATAGACAGGCGACCCCCGTTCGTAACTCATAGATATTATCATTTAGACGTGATATAAAAAGTTTAAAGAAGGAATGAGCCGACCGAGAAGTCCAGCGAAAAAAGCCTTTTACAGACATACACAAAAAGCGAACATACATACATACACACATTTTCACTTTTATATATATAGATTATCTCCTATAACTTGACTTGAATGACTATTAAACACTGTCCTCGAGTGTCTAAAGTCTTTCTTTACAGAGGCTGGTCAAGACAGCCTGGCATGATAACCTTACAAGTAAACCTCGACTAAATATTCGAAATAACATTGTATTCAAGACACACAAAAATCCTTTCGAAATAACTACCCTATACTGGCTTATACGATTATCGGTTCACTTTCACTAAGTGATATTACTTAGAGTAACAACACTAATCTAGATACTCCACCAATCTCAATTTATTCTTGTCCTGGAATCCGGTAAGACCAAGAGACAAAAAACAAAGATATAATATAACGTTGTTAAGTGGTCAATACGTGAAAGAACAATTAATAGTCCTAACTTTTGTTTTTACTAATTCAACGTTTGAAGATTAAAAGTGAACTATAACGTAACATTCAAATATCTATGCATCATCTCATATAAAGATCAAGTGTTAGCTACAAGAAGGGAGCCACTTGATTGTTGAGAACTTTGTCTAAAGGAAAATGAAACAACTGGAAAGGAAATAATGTCTTGATTGAGGTGAGTGAAAAACAATTTGATTTAAAACTACTTACGCCTGACAGTATCCTGTACCTCTATAAGGCCACCATTCGCCCATGTATGAAGTACTGTTGTCACATCTGGGCTGGTGCATCTGCTAGTTGTCTCTCGCTCCTGGACAGGGTTCAAAAGAGAGTCGCCAACCTGATAGGTCCTGAACTGTCATCTAAGCTTCAACCTCTGTCCCATCGACGAGATGTTGCATCCCTCTGCCTGTTCTACAAATACTTTAATGGTGAATGCTCTGACGAACTGCAAACACTTGTACCTCCTCGTCGTAACTACCCCCGACAAACCCGACAAGCTAGTAAGTCTCATCCCTTTACAGTAGAGATCCCTAGGTGCAAGAAAGCATTTTACTCCAATAGTTTCTTCCCCAGAACTTCGGGTCTTTGGAACTCCCTTCCGGGATTCTGCTTTCCCAACTGTACTGATATGCAGAAGTTCAAGTGTAATGTGAACAAACATCTTTCTACTCACATCCCTTCATAATGACGCTGCTAATTAAGTCCCTGATAGTAGCCCCCTGCTTCAAAGTGGCACTGTGCCTTGTTTGGGATGTAGATTGAATAAAAAAAAAATTTAAGTCTAAAATAATATTGCTGTGGAGTTATCGAAAATAAATAAGAATTATATCATAGATAGTGCTACATAAAGTGGTACGAGTCTGAACAAGAAAAGGCCGTGACACCTTCATTGTGTTATGTAGTTGGTCGGGTTAGGGTTAGGTATAATTTATTGGTTGCACTTTTATCAAACGAGAAATCGATGGGTATGGTGGTGTTTTATAGTTTTATAGTTTGTGGTGTTTATAGTTTGTGGTGTTTTATAGTTTGTGGTGTTGTTTGTATGATTGGAATACCTAGTTTGTTTAGCGTGTTGCAAATTATTGCATTGTTGGTATGTGTAGGTAAAAGAAGATGGCTGTTTATGAAAGAAATGTCTGCTGTATATTTCATTGTCTTGAATCGTTTTTGCGTCTTGGTCTTTTTAAGTGATATTAATGAACTTGTTTGCAGTCTGGTAGAATCACAGTAACGAATAAACTGTTTATGAACTATCGTGTATTATATTTGTTTTTTACTAACAAATCATAATGCCTCCCTTAGAGAGGAGCAATATGGTACATATGGTTACATGGTTAAATTCATTAGTCTCAAATGCAATTTTTTCTTGCGATCATCTGTTTGACATTTGTTTTAACTAGTGTTGAGACGATTAATCTGGATCAGAAATCGAAATTTTTATTTTGTTTTTATGTTTGATTGATTTTTTGTATACAACTAAATTTCGTATTGTTAGTACTGAAAATAAGAAAATCTATAAATCACCCTCCACATCACAAGTTTATTCTTACGTTTGTAAATGAACATATCACAGATTTTTACGGTAATTCGAAAACTATTATATAGATAAATACATATAGATGTTGTAACGTTGTTGTTCTCCATAAGAAAACGACACGTCGGTCAGCTCTCGATACACGGCGCCAGACACAGTTGGTTCTCAATATACGGCACCAAACACAGCTAGATATCAATACACGACACCAGACACAGCTGGCTCTCAATACACGGTACCAGACACAGCTGCTTCTCTATACACATCACCAGACACAGCTAACCCTCAATACACGACACGAGATACAGCCGGTTCTGGATACACGGAACTGGGCACAGCTATCTCTCAATACACGGCACCAGACAGCTGGCTCTCAATACACGACACCAGACACAACTGGCTCCCAATACACGGCACCTCACATAGCTGGCTCTCAATAAACGGCACTAAACGCAGCCAGCTCCGAATACATTGTACCACAAAGCTGGCTCTCAATCAACAACACCAGACACAGCTGGCCCTTAACATATAGCACAAAACATCGCTGGCGCTCAATAAACGACATCAGACACACATGGCTCTCAATAGATCACGCGTCATTTTTCATCTTCTCTCCTCCCCTTCTTTCTGAGCTTTATATCTATATATACATACCATTTCATGACGTCACACCCACGTTACGGCTTAAAATGCGGATTCGGCACGTGAGTCGTCATTAAATTGCAGATTGAAACTATGGTACAGTTTTTAAAAAAATCAGAATCGAAATCGGTGCATGTATCTGAATCGGGAAATTTATTGGAATCGTCCCGTCACTAGTTTAGACACGATGTTATCGTATTGTATACAGCTACTTATGTGCGGCAAGAATGGATACACATCGAATGAAGGCAAGGAAAATTGTTACTGTCATGCTGGGAAAGAATGGGTTTGCTCGAGGTCTATTGAGGGCGAAAGAAATAAAAACAAATGTTGGAAAAAACAGACGGATGGATGAAATAGAGGATAGAGTAAATGAGGAAAGAGCGAGGAAGAGTTGAGAGCAAATACCTGAAAGGAAGAAAGTTTGAGTAAGAGACGGATTGAGACATTTTAGACCACCCAAAAGAATAACAGTTGCACGGTGCTTCTACTCGGTGCTTATTATAAGTTAGATAATATATATATATATATATATATATATACACACACACACACACACACACACATATATATATATATATATATATATATATATATATATATATATATATATATAATCAGTTAAGGAAATTATCTTCAGTTACCAAGCTGCTCAATAAATATTTATAAGAAGATATACTCCAAGTGTATACACATACGCTTTATAAATATATATATATATATATATATACATACACACACACATATATATATATATATATATATATATATGTATATATATATATATACTAGCAAAAGTACCCGTCGTTGGCTGTGTTCAAAAACAGCCTACAGAAAATGGACTCTGATTTATGAAAGTATGATAGGTTATGAAAACGAAGGGTTGTAAAGAGATAGCTTCGAATTTGGGGGTATCAAAACCAAAGCAAAATATGATGAAAGTAAAAATAAAATAGATAAGCTCCATAATTTATTATGCCATACCTGTTCACACTGAAACACTTATCACAACATTCTGTGGATCTATATTAAACAACCTTATTAAACTTTGTGACATATTTCCATTCTATGGAGGTCAGGTTCGAACGAACACCCCATAATTTTATTATACCACATTTCTTCAAACTGAAACATAATTATCAAAGTATACTTACGCAGATAGATATGAAAAGTCTTTATTAAAGTTTGTGCCTATTTCTATTCTATGTTGGCCAGGTGCGAACGCAGACCCCACAATTTTATTATATCATACCTATTTAAGTTAAAACATACTTATCAAAGTATTATTATGTGCAGCTATATCAAAAACACGTGTAAACGTTTTGTTTTTTTTAATTTATAAATTTTTTATTTCCATACTTTGTAGACCAGGCGTGAATGCAGACCCAACAATTTTAATGAATCATCATAATACAAGATAAAACATACCACTTCCTGTGTCTCGATACATCTTCTATCATTATATGTGATCAGTTTTCTATAATAGACAACCATATAGGAGCATATTCGTGACCAGACACACACACAGACGTTCAGCTTTATATTATATATATATATATATATATATATATATATATATATATATATATATATATATATGCGAGTATATGATTGTGTGTGCCTATATATTGTATTTATACAAATACGTGTTTAAACATACACGCATATAAATATAAAGAGAGACGTGCACATATATATAACCCTATATACGTGTGCGTATATCTACACACGCATATACACACACACACATATATATATATATATATATATATATGTGTGTGTATGTGTGTGTGTGTGCGCGCGCGTGTATGTAAGGTTATATATATACATATATAAACAGAAACATATATATTTATACACACACGCACATACACACGCACACACATACACACACATATTAGTGATTTAAGTGACGACTCCAATATTTTTACCGATTCCGAAATAATTACCGATTCCGATTTTTATTCTGTATAAATTCTTAAATATTTAACTATAGAATTCTTATTTTTCCCCGATAATACGACATCTCTTCCTGAACTCCTTTAAAACATCAACAAAAGTACAGTGTGAACTGTCTCTCCAGTAGGAACCCAGTGCATGTAGATCATGCACGTGGTGCCCCACCCCCCCAAAAAAATAAGTTTCTGAATGGATTTGCTCTCTTTGTCCTTCTTGAGTTTGGCAGAACCAGTATGCTTCTATTGGGAACTCTGTCTCTTGGTCTCTGAGTCACAGCAATAGATACAGTTTTCATCGCAAGTCAACAAAGATTAAGAACTACGGGATCTGAATTGTTCATCTCCTCGATATTATCACTTTCTTTCTGATTTCCTCTGAGCAACTTTGGAACAAACGTCGAACAAATTTTCCGTCCAGTTCCTCACAAACTGTTCACTTATTGTCTCTATAGATACACGACGGTCCTTATCCATGGAATTCTTTACAGGACAATTAATTCTACTGTTCTGACTTACTCTTCTCACACCTCTCATCATCTCTTACAGACTCCCTGCTTTCCTTGAATCTCTTATGCCTCTCAAAAACTGTTGATTGATTCATGCAAGATGCTCTTAAAGCAACCAGAAGCATTTTCTTTTTCTGTGGGAGATTTTTAAAGTTTAAAACAGAATTTTATTGCATATCGTTCTTCTAAAGTGTCCTCACGTCCAGATTGCATTTTTGGAATTCACCAGCTGAGACACTCAGGCCTTGGTAGGGTGTACTCCAATTCCTGCAGTAGCTTTTCATTTAAGCCTGAAATCGTAAAATTTGGTCAGTTTTCTTATAAGATGTATAGCAATAACATACTAAATTTTCAAGAGTGTACGACAATTTTAAATGCCTTTAAAAAGTCTAGAAACTTATTGAATATATATATATATATATATATATATATATATATATATATATATATATATATATATATATATATATATATAGGAAAGCACTCCCCATAAACTGGGTCAGTGAAAAAGACAAAACTTAGAGTTTGATTATGTGTGTGTGTGTGTGTGTGTATGTGTGTGTGTGTGTGTGTGTGTGTGTGTGTGTGTGTGTGTGTGTGTGTGTGTGTGTGTGTGTGTGTGTGTGTGTGTGTGTGTGTGTAAAAATAAAACTTTAGTAAACTTGTAAATGCTAAAATTGTTTTTAGTCGGTAAAATTGGATTTTAATCGTAATTGTATTGTAGATTTTAAATTATTGTATTATATAAATTGAGATATCATACTTTATAAATGTAATTTACAATCAATGTTAAAAATATAATAGTGTTAATATACTAGGAAAATCCCTTAGGCTTGATAAATACTTGCTTCTCTTAACATTGAAAAAGCTGTAACGTAATTCGATATAATTAAATGAAATTTTACGTTTTTAATCGATATTGATATAAATTTTAAGTTTGAATTTTTATATATAAAAAAATTAGATTTTTGAATTGAATTGGTTTCAAATTAAAATCGTTTTATATATATATATATATATATATATATAAATATATATATATATATATAAATATATATATATATATAAATATATATATATATATATATAAATATATATATATATATAAATATATATATATATATATATATATATATATATATATATAAATATATATATATATATATATATATATATATATATATATATATATATATATATATATATATGCAAAAATTTTTATAGAATCAAAAAAAATTGAATCGAAATTAGATTGTAAAATTAAAATAATCCAAATTCTAAAATTAATGAAATCATCATCATCCGATAAATTAACGGGGGGGGGGTAACAAAACGAGAGTTAAACGTGAACTCGTGATGTATATATATATATATTCCACTTCCGGTTATGAAATAGATTAGTATTGGCTGAAGAAAGCTTGATATAGATATCTAAAACGAGAGTTAAACGTGAACTCGTGATGTATATATATTTTCCACTTCCGCTAATTTGCATATTCTTTTGAACATTCTTTTAATTAATTCCCTATTAGTTTTTTTTCCGGTTTTCTTATGAGAAGATCATCTTTAGTCAACTATTACGTGTAATTATATTCATGCAGATATTCTACATGATTTATACTTGCATAATATTTGCGAAAAAAGTTTATAGTAAACACAAATTGTTTCCATATATATTTATGTATGCGTATATATTTTTGTTAAACAAATCTATCTATTATGTGTATGTCTATAAAAGTGAAAGTGTCTGTGTGCGTGCGTGTGTGTGTGTGTGTGTGTGTGTGTGTTTCCATACGCAATAACTCTGTCAATTTTAGGTCTACAGACTCGAAATTTGATATACAGGGTACTGAGATTTGAGAAAATCGATGTAACCGGATTTCGGCCAAAAATTTAGTGAGTAAGGGGTCAAAGTTCAACGATTTGACTTTGGAGAACTCTACCAAACTCCTCCGATAATTTGGGGTCAAAACACTTGAAAGGTTAGATATAGGTTGCTTGGACATGGATTTAACTTAATAAGTTTATTTGAGCCCAAAACAATAAATGTTAAGGGGGCATAATAGGGGTCAAATTAAAAAAATATTGACTGTATTTTTTTTTTGTTTTTTTTTTTTTGTTTTTTGCTCAGCATACACCTCCAACATCAAGGCAACGCCGGGCACCCATGCTAGTTTATATATAAAAATGAACGTGTGTGTGTGTATGTGTGTGTATGTGTGTGTTTAATAACTTGATTTCAGCCCAAAACAATAAATTTTCAGGAGTCATAATAGGGGTCAAAGTTTTAAAAAATTGACCTCTGCGGTCTCTTCCAAATTACTCAGACAATTTCTGGTCTAAATATTTGAAATTTTACATAAAGGGTATTCAGAGATAGGGCAAGCTTTTTCATCAGTTTGGGTCGAAAATTTTTAGTTACCAAAATATAAATGTATGTATGTATGTATGCCTGTTTGCATGTCTGCCTTAAATTTCAATAGAGGCGACAGATTTTACCAAGTATCGTTTTAAAAGTCGACCTTTCATACGACAAATATCGAAAAATTGGCTAAAAACATTAATATCTTCCCCTTCAACTAGGCACTTTTCTACAGAGGCGGTCACTTTTTTCTCCGATATTTTTTAAAGTTATCCTCTCCGTTAGATGGTCTAGTCTTAATTTTGTAAAATGTCACTTTCGGTTTGGCGGTGGTCGTAACAGCATAAACGTTGGGTTTTAGCCCGTTGTTTTCCTCCTTTGCGGTACGGGTTCGAGCCTGCCTTCCTACTACCACTTTTTTTTTGTTCAACACACACACACATATATATATATATATATATATATATATATATATATATATATATATATATATATATATATATATATATATATATATAGGGTACTGAGATTTGACAAAATCTATGTGATCGGTTTTCGCCCAGAAATTTCACTGTTAAGGAGTGAAAGTTCAACGATTTGACCTTTGAGAACTCTACCAAACTCCTCCGATAATTTGGGGTTTAAACACTTGAAATTGTAGATATAGGTCCCTTGGACATGGATCTAACTTAATAACTTGATGTGATCCCAAATCTATAAATGTTAAGCGGTCATAATAGAGGCTAAAGTTAAAAAAATTGACCGCTTTTTTTTTTTTTTGCTCAACATACACCTCCAAACACCCGGGCAACGCTGGGCTGAAATGCTAGTATATATATAAAAGTGAACGTGTCTGTGTGTCTGTCTTTCTGTCTCTCTGTCTGTGTACATTTCCTTACGCAATAACTCTGTCAATTTTCAGTCTAAATACTCGAAATTTGATATACAGGGTACTGAGACTTGGGAAAATTTATGTGATCAGTTTTCAGCCAGTTAAGGGGTCAAAGTTAAACGAGTTGACCCTTGAGAACTCTACGAAACTCCTCCGACAATTTTGGGTCCAAACACTTGAAATTGTAGATATAGGTTCCTTGGACATGGATCTAACTTAATAAATTGATTTGAACCAAAACAATAAATTTTAAGGGGTCATAATAGGGGTGAGAGTTAATAAAATTGACCGTTTTTGTTTTGTTTTGTTTTGTTTTTTATATTATTTTTTATTTTATTTATTGATTTTTTGCTCAGCATACACCTCCAAACACCCGGGCAACGCCGGGCACCCATGCTAGTATATATATATATATATATATATATATATATATATATATATATATATATATATATATATATATATATATATATATAATCATTATGTTTATTATTATAAGTGCAATCTTAATGATTTCCAAACGTAACCGTAAACGGACAATAGTCGCTGTGTTTGGTGAAATTAAATCGCATCCGACAAAGACAATCCAAAAAATGACATTAAAGTATCCGATCATCAATTAGTTGCTTCGGCGACCATTATGTTGTTCTCTTTTTTAGGTATATGGACTTAAGCACTTCAGTAAGATGCTCCGTCTGTCAGTCTACTCATCAAGCACATACGCCCATACTTGTTTTCCCGAATGTTTGTATGTGTCGATCAGTGTTTCTATCAGAAGCGTGACAGACCGACCAATACTTGGAAGCTTGCATATAACATTTATGGACGTATCTAAAATGAGACGCGCCCATTTAATCTGCGCATTTAGAAATAAGAATGTGCCAATTTACTTGCCTCTCCCCGAAGGCAGTGTAAGACACAAGGTTATTTTTAATGCGGGGAGATCCGGGTCAACAAAATTGGGAATAAAAATTTTAAATTGTCTCCGTCTAGAAAGATTTCTTATTCATTGACCGAGGACAGAAAAGAAGTATAGTATCAGAACAGATACTACACTTCGAAAAATGTTTTTATTTGCAAAAATTTACAAATAATTAGGCAGAAGACCGTTTAAAAGTGTGCTGGAGGGAGGGGGTATGATCAATGTTGTCACTTTACCTAAACTTTTTCTATCACTTTCCTAGCTAGAATCCACAATCACTATAATACCACATTTACACCAGAGGTTGTCTTACTTAAAATTCCAAAATGTATTTTTTTTTTTAATATGTACATAAATAAATAAATTTTTATTAACCAACAATTTGGTTTTAGCTTGTATCGATGAAAAACAAAAAGTAAAAACATGTTTGTAAGATCCTCTTACACCTTTCTAATAATAAATAACTCGTAACCCAAACACTAACCTTAAGTCTAGTTGGCAACAGTACCCATGCATCATTG
Source organism: Euprymna scolopes (assembly GCF_053919585.1). NCBI lineage: Eukaryota > Metazoa > Mollusca > Cephalopoda > Sepiida > Sepiolidae > Euprymna > Euprymna scolopes. The sequence goes on along the minus strand of NC_136518.1, from coordinate 79,829,718 downwards.
TTTGGAGGGGGGAGATAAATATTAGGCTTACAAGAAGATTCTAGCGGAATTTTTAATTTTGGTCAAATGATGTATTTTCGAATAAGTTTTCGTTATACAGGGTGACCCCCCCCCCCAAAAAAAAAAAAAACAGAGGACATTGAATTGTTTTTCTGGGCATTTTACAGTCAACGGAGAAAAAAAGACCAAAGACCCTAGAGTTTTGATGTGATGTTTTGAATATAATAAACTAGTTATGACCAAAGTTTTATTTCATTCAGACAAAACACTAAGAAACGGGGCCTAATTAGAGTTGGGCCCGTTTTTTTTTGGGGGGGGGGAATCACCCTGTAATACATTTATTTATATATCATTTTAAAGACATTTTTACTTTATCTAATCATTTAAATTTCAAGGGTTTTGAAACAAGTATGTCTTCTTTTCAAAAGGTTGAATACTCGATGGAAAAACGCTAATTCGCACAATTTTCTTATTTCAATTCAAGCTAGACCGAGAGCTGTTGAAACAGCTCGCGATATCAACAAAGTGTTAACCCAGGAACCACTACTGAACACATAGCACAATGGTGGTTTAAGAAATTTCGTGGCGGCAACGAGAGTCTTGAAGATAATGAGCTTAGTGGTCGCTTTTTTTAAGCGATCCATGCCATGGCTAAATTCTTTCTCCTCCTTTTTACCTCCTTTACGATCTTTTGATCTATATATAGCAGGTCATGTGTTCCTCTTTTTCCTTTTTGGCATCCTTTCTGCTCCTCGGGGATGAGTCCAGGGTTATTCAGGGAGTGGTAGATTTGTTCTCTCAGTTGCGCTGTCAGTATCTGCCACATAGTTGGTAAGCACGTGATTGGCCTATAGTTGCTAGGGACGGTTTCTTTCTCCGTGTCCTTCTGTAGCAGTGTGGGTGGGTCTACCTTTTGTCATCCAGTCGGCCACGCTTGCTTCCTGTATACATCTTCTCAGGTTTTGGGCTAGCCTTTCGTGTAAAGTTGTGAATTTTTTGAAACAGTATGCATGTATCCCGTCTGCGTAAATTAGGTTGTTTAAGTCTCTGATTGTATTTGTTGGGATGTGTGGGAGGAGCTTGTTAACCTTCTCTGTGTCTGTTTTTAATTTCTTCTGCTCTTCTTCCTTAACGATGGAAGCTTTGTTTTTTGTTTTTTTCTTCGTTCATCAGCTGTATTATTTTATTTATTTCATTTGCTTCATTCTCTGTTAATTCTGTTTCATTGTTCTCGGTTTCCACGTTTGTGGACTTCGTTCTTTGTTGGTCCTCGGCCTGTGGTGTTTTTACTTGTGAGGCTTCAACTTGTGGGGTTTCTCTACGTGCGGTTTCGTTAGGGGATGCCTCTTGTTCAGTTTCATTATTATTATTATTATTATTATTATTATTATTATTATTATTATTATTATTCACTAGAAGTTTTCATACAAATAATCATCAAAGATTTCTTTTCGAGAACAAATGGTGGTGTTCTCTAAAGGGTGAATGACAAGAAGTCTCCCCAAATTTCCTCTTTTGATATCATAAGCAAACGAGTCTACGTTATCGCGACAGTCGTTTACCATTGATTTCTCGCTAGTAATGACTATTATTCCTCACAGTCTTCTTTCTACTTATCCAGTGGAGTTGTTATTTTTTTCCTCTCTCCTCGATATTGTCATTTCCCTTGACATTTCATGACAATTTGGCATGAATATTCTTTTTTTTTTGAGTCACTTACAATTTTGCAGTTTCAGTTTTATTTATTTATTTGTTGTTGTTGTTGTTGTTGTTGTTGGTGGTGGTGGTGGTGGTGGTTTACATGCTCATCTAAATTATCCCCAACCTTTTATCAAAATGAGATTCTATTTTTACTGTTTACGCGTAAACACGTTGAAAAACCCGGCGGCAAGAAAAAAAAAATTCTGAAAGCGTGGTATCATTTTCACCTGCAGATTTAAGGTCAAAGAAGATCCCATTTTCGAGCAATTCTAGCGTTTTAGAGCAATTAACAAAATAAATATATATATAGGAGATAAATTCTATGAGTTTTTCGTTTTGAGGTACAACTTTTTAATCGACTACGTGCGGTTTTATGACCTTCACAATCGAACTAAGGATATTATAATTTAATAAACAGCTAAAATATTTTGAATAGTTTCCCAATGGTGATTATTTTAACATTAAATTAATATACATAACTGATTCCCTACTCTAAATTCTAAAATAATTGTTTTGGATGTCCACACGTAATCGTCCGAAAATAGTAGCTCGTTTTTGAAGGTGTGATTTAGTTTAGGATGTTATTGCGATCCTTGTCTCCCCATGAGGGCAGAGTTAGGCATACGGTCGGATTTTAATGTGAGAATACAGTTCCAACAAAAGAGGTACTCTGGATTTTCAAAACTAAACAAAAAAATTGCTACAATCGAGGAGGATTTTTCCTTTGTCAATCAGGGACATACAATTTAAGCGTAAGACCAGAAAAGATACTACACTTTGAATTATTTGCTTGCTAAATATATAATATATAGTTTAGACCAATTAGCCACAATGCTGTCGTTTTCGTTCAAATTTTAGGTGCAATTGAAATTCACGTTAATACCAAAAATAAACCGACAGATCATGTTATTAAATTTTTTTTGTTTGTTTTTTGTTTGTTTGTTTTTTGTTTGTTTTTTTTTTGTTTTTCTTTAACCAGAAATCATTGAAGGAACTTTTAGGACGTTGATTTCAGATTAATTTTATCGTTGACAATTGCTAATTTTCGGCCATCTTATGTAAAATGTTATTTTCTTTGTGAAAAGAAATTATCCCTAATAATATTCAGCTTGTTCTTTTGTTAGTCCGTACGTTACGCTTTGAAAGGGGGGAAATACAACTGTTGACGGCAAAACTGTTCAAAAAAGGTCAAATCCGCAAAATTTGGCTTTAAAAAGGCTAATCTGGCACATCTCTAAATAAGCTAGTATCATTATAATAATATATGATCGTCGTTGTAATGGACTGAGGAAGGAACTCGTCGTAATTTCGATGTGCAGCGGCACGTCACAGAGAAAGGAAGTCAGCGGAACTTTACGTAAAAAAGTGAACATTTGAAATAAACAGGGCAAAAATATATTCTCTGTCAGGAGTAAATTTAGATTGTCTTTTACAATGTGATTTTATTATTTGTATTGAACTATGTAACACAATATTATTTCCTGAATATTCATTAGTACTTATTTATTTATCTCATTTGGGTTAGCTCTGTATTTAAAATACAATGGACACTATTTTCATAAAAATGTTGATAAACTGATATTTGATTCGTGTTATTGGGTTTTCATATCGAAAAGACTAATATTTGCGCAATCCATAATAATATCAGCTTAATAAAAATATATTTGTTGATTAAATATATTTCTCATTCCGGGCAAATTCCACAGATTCTGCTAGAAATAATAATAATTAATTAATAAATGTTTATTTTCGTTTTAAAGAAGCAAACATTTATTTGTGAATAAATTTAATCAACTACTTATAAAATGTGGAAAAAAAAATAAAGATAAAAAGTGTTAAATTCAAAGATATTGGTTTGTAAAGAATTTGTTTTAAAAACATTTAGACTTGTTTGGTGAGGAGTGTGGCTACTCTCCCTGAAGGATTAAAAACAAGACCTTCCAAAGGGCGAATGAACCGTTTTTCGGGGTTAACAGCAAACTAGCACCGTGTGTGTTCGTGTGTATGTATGTATGTGTGTGTGTTGAGATGGAGATGGCTCCCGTACGCCGTGGTGAAGCCAACCTTTCTAGGAGAAGCAAATCTCTGATTTAAAAAACCATAAAGCGGGAGACCAGTACCCGCATTAAGTTGGTCTGCAGTTTAACTTGTTGCTGGCTATCTTACTCTTGCTTGTTCCTGGATCTCAACATTTTGAATCGAGAGAGAGACTTTGCTGTCGTACAAAGCAAAGACTCTGTAATATCATCTGTGTATAGATACTCCCTAAGGCATTTGTCTCTAAAAATGGTCCTCTGGCGATGGAAAAGTTGTGACGCGTGGAGGCTTGAAATGCTGAAAGTATGTAATAATTGATCTCAATGACCGTCTTCAGTATCATGCCTGCTTGAGCGTGTGAATTCACCAGTAGGACTAAAAAAAAAAAAGAAAAAAGTCATTTTTGGGTTCATGGGCATTAAGTGTCTGAGGGAGTGGCACTCGTCTGACAAGATTTGCAATCATCATATATATATATATTATTTACATAATTACCTAAATTTTAACTTTCAATCTATGATCTAACAAGAACAACTTATATTGAATTTATATTAAATTTATATTTATGAATTTACATCCATATATATTTTGCTAGTAGTATTTCCTCCGATGAGATGAGATATTCATTAAAAAGGAAAAAAAAAAGACTTTAAAAATTATTTGTACTCCTTTATCAAACAATAAATTTTGTTGTAATTCTACATAATTATTTAATTAAGAATTTATATATATACATATATATATATATATATATATATAATATAAAGCTGAATGTGTGTGTGTGTGTGTGTGTGTGTGTGTGTGTGTGTGTGTGTGTGTGTGTGTGTGTGTGTGGTCACGAATAGGCTCCTATATGGTTGACTATTTTAAAAAACTGATTACATATAATGATAGAAGATGTATCGAAACACGGGAATGGGTATGTTTGATCTGGTAGAAATTAAAATTGTGGGGTCTCCGTTCGCGCCTGGTCTACAAATTATGGAAATAAAAAATTTAAAAGTTTAAAAACAAGTTTACAAGTGTTTTTGATATAGATGTATATAACAATACTTTGATAAGTATGTTTTAACTTAAATAGGGATGGTATAATAAAATTGTGGGGTCTGCGTTCGCGCCTGGCCTCCATAGAATAAAAACAGGCACAAACTTTAATAAATACTTTTCATATCTATCTGCGTAAGTATACTTTGATAATTATGTTTCAGTTTGAAGAAATATGGTATAATAAAATTATGGGGTGTTCGTTCGCACCTGACCTCCATAGAATGGAAATATGTCACAAAGTTTAACAAGGTTTTTTTAATATAGATCCACAGAATATTGTGATAAGTGTTTTACAGTGAACAGGTATGGCATAATAAATTATGGGGCTTATCTATTTTATTTTTACTTTCATCATATTTTGCTTTGGTTTTGATACCCACAAATTCGACCCAAATTTACAACCCTTCCTTTTCATAACCTATCATACTTCCATAAATCAGAGTCCATTTTTTGTAGGCTGTTTTTGAACCCAGTCAACGACGGGTACTTTTGCTAGTATATATATATATATATATATATATATATATATATATATATATATATAATCATTTACTATATATATATACTAGCATGGGTGCCCGGCGTTGCCCGGGTATCTGGAGGTGTATGTTGAGCAAAAAAAAAAGGCGGTCAATTTTTTTTAACTTCGACCCCTATTATGACCCCTTAAGATTTATTGTTTTGGGCTCAAGTTTAGTTATTAAGTTAGATCCATGTCCAAGGAACCTATATATAAAATTTCACGTGTTTAGACCCAAAATTGTTGGAGGAGTTTGGTACAGTTCTCAAAGGTAAAATCGTTGAACTTTTACCCCTTAATCACCAAATATCTGGCCAAAAATCGATCACATCGATTTTTTCCATATCTCAGTACACTGTATATCAAATATCGAGTCTTTAGACTAAAAATTGACAGGGTTATTGCGTAGCGAAATGTACACACACACACACACAGACACTTTCACTTTTATAGATATATAGATATATACACGTGAAATGTGTGTATATGTACATACACAGAAGCAAAAGAAAAAACGACAATATAAAGATTTATACGAATGCATATAAATTAATCGTTCAGTCAATAGAGATATTACGTCAATTGAGGTACAGGATATATATTCTCTTTATACCTAGGTATTTCGAAGCCTAATTCCTCTCATCAGAAAAGGGGAACGCTAGATAACAGATTAGAAATGTGACGTCTAACGATAAGTACATTAGAAACGAAATAATGAGGTATCTAAAAGAGAGGGTAAACAGTTAAGTGATTTAAGTTAAATTTAGTATATATCTCATATTGTCGTTTCTTTCCTATTTCCTTCTGTATATAAGCTGCACCTCAAATGTTCACTCACACACGTGCGTGCGCGCGCACACACATACACACACACACACACACACACACACATATATATATGTATATATATATATAATCGAGATAAGACAATGATAGAAATTCAGATGAAAAATCCTGATAGATATTACTTGAAGTAATACTTTCAAGGAGATCCTAGCCAAAAAGAAAAATCCATGGATTAAGGAAATTAAAATAACCCCTTCTATATATTTCTTTGTCAAGCAATAAATTCTTAAATCGAATATATGTCTCTATATGTTGTTTATTTCAGAATTTAAAATTGAACCACGAAACTTATATATATATATATATATATATATATATATATATATATATATATATATATATATATATATATAACGATTGTGTCGGTGTAGTTTCCTAAACGTAAATTCCTTGTAACTCCAGTGTTTATCAAGTAGTTCTCAATGACAAGTAGAGCGCAATTACAGTATATTTATTTATATAAACATTCCTTCCTTCAGTTTTGGACAGACTATGGATACACACGAAAGGTTGCTTGCGCGTGAAATTTTTGTGGCAGGAGGTGCGCAATCTCCAATCACACCTCTCCTGAGACGACATTGTTAAATACCAGTGGCAAGTGAAGTACAGGACGACTGGAAACAAATGCCGAGATAAGCGGAGAGCACATACAGCGCCTAGAATTCCCAAATGGTTACCTATCTGATACTAACCAGGCTCAACGTTGCTTAACTTCGGTGATTTGACGAGAACCGGTGTGTCAATGCGATTATGCCGTATATCAACATATACATAAACATTATTGGCTACATATACGCATACATGTTTACACCACTGCGATATTTTAAGAGAGGCAGCATATTTCCGCCACATCTTCTGAAATCAAATTTTAAATGATCCTTCTATACTATCCGTTTTGTACTTTCTTTTTTTTTTTTTCTTCATTATCATTTGTTCAAACGAAAAAGTTTGTATAAAAGAATGGCTACTCAAAAATGTGGTTTTAAATAGACTCTCCTTCTTTAAAAGAGTCGCAGTAGAGACGTGTATGCAAAAATGTAGCATAAAATATTTGTATTAATAAGTATACTATATGTAGATAGATATTCGTCTTTTTTTTTTTTGTCAAGGATGTAAAAATTGATTTTTAAGCTTTTCTTCAAATCAATTACCTTGAGAAAGTCGTAAAATAAGGCGAAACATTGATGGATATATATGTGTGTGCGTGTGTGCGTGTGTGTGCGTGTGTATGTGTGTGTGCGGGTGTGCTCGTCAAAGGGAGTGCCTTATGCCGGGGAGGGGGAAGGAAACTTACGTATGTCAAAGTCATATATATGGTTTGTGTTATATCCAGTTCCGTACAAAACATTTTAATTACCTTCGTCGAGAAAGATCTCTTTTCTTTCTTTCTTTTTTATTTATTTATTTACTTTTATCATTTTTTTTTTTTTTTTTTTTTTTTGCCAAGATAGAACAGATGTTACACTTTGGACTAATTATTGGCCAACCCGGAAATCGAGAAGAGTAAATAGTTCATGATGACTGGCAGTTTCTCAACTGAAAAATGCCTCCGCTGTTGACGATTTATTTCCCCAAAATAGATCCACACGCGTACACCATCCACACACGCACGCACACACGCACACACAAACATATACACATACACAAACATGTGTACACATGGCATACGTGTAGGTGTGTCGCATAGCCTGTGTGTGTTTGTTTATACGTTAATATATTCCGGGTTGTATCTGGTACAAGGGTTTGTATTTCTAAAGTAGCTCGTTAAAATCGCTACTCTGCACAGCGTGCAAAGAGTGGGAGTGTAGGAAAGAGTGGGGCCGCAACGCATCCGAGGGTAGGGCAACGTGAGCGTGGGGCGTATCTCTTGTCATTAGTTTGTTTGTGTGTACGTTCTTATATCGTCGTCGGCGTTCATTTTCATTTATGCTTCCTTTTACCCTAACGGTAGAGTGGGGAATATCTAGAGAGAGTAAGAGATTGTGAGATAATTAAATAAGATAGTGAGTGAGAAATTCTAAGTGCGAGATAGTTAATGAAATTGCGAGGGATATTGATTGAGGTAGTGAGTTAGGTATAAGGAGTGAGAGATAGTGAGTAATAATTATTGCCAGGTAATGGATGAGTGTGTGTGTGAAAATGAGTGAGATGTTGAGTGAATGTGTGTGTGAGGGGGGGTAAGAGCTGTTGCGGATGCGGGTGTGAGAGGCAGTGAGAGATGATGAGTGCAGATGTGGGGAGGAGTGAGAGATGTTGAGAGAGTACGTGTGTGAAGAGGAGTGAGAGAAGTTGAGTGAGTGCGGGTGTGAAGGGGAGTGAGAGATGTTTTATGAGTGCGCGTCTGAGAGGGAGTGAGATGTTGAGTGTTTGCGGGTGTGAGGAGTGAGAGATGTTGAGTGAATACGATTGTGAGGGGTCGTGAGAGATGTTGAGTGTGTGTGGGGGGGGTAAGAGCTGCTGTGAGTGCGGGTGTGAGAGGTATTGAGTGATCTATAAAATCTATTCTATATTCTATCTTCGTACGTACGTAAACAAAAAAATGGCACTTTTTTTTTGTTTTGTTCATCAGTGGCAGCGGCCCTGATAATTACAACCCTCGTCTCGGGAGGCAACATAGCAACGTCAGAGCTACCGACTTACAGGGTTCTAGTTAAAATCCAGTGGAAACCAACATTAGTATCCGTCGTTCTCTGCTTTTCTACTTCGGCTTGTGACAAGCAAAGATATTCAAGGCAGAAAACCGCAAATTAATGGAGTAAAAATGGCATCGTTGCTTTTCCGTCATTCCTTTTTACACTCTGAACCTAACCTTTCCCGACTTCGGATGGAACCGCTGAACCCTACTGCCCCCAATGTCGGTGCTAAAACCTACAACCTTGTTAATTCAGGTAAACGAATAGCTGCGATCAACGAGGATGATTCTGCGCAGACCAGTCAATCATAGTTCTAACTTCCTGAGCTTTATGCAAAAGCCCGCCTCGCCTAATAAATCAACAAGAAAATCAGCAGCAGCTTGTCACTAAGGGTTTACAAGTTAATATAGAGAAAGCATAAAAGGGGCCAAAACATGCCGCATGAATGATATGCATAAGAGGTGCCTTCAATAAGATTCCAGACTTTTTGTACATGCATTTAAAATTGTTGTAGACTCTTGACAATTCAGTATTTTATTGCTATCCATCTTATGAGATAAATGACCAATTTTTATGATTTCAAGTTCAAATGAACAGCTACAACAGGAATTGGAATACACCCTACTAAAGCCTGATTGTCACAGCTGGTGAATTTCAAAAATACAATCTTGACATTGCGATATTTTGGAAGAACGATATGCAGTGAAATTCTGTTTTTAACTTGGAAAAAATGCCACAGAAATGTATGGAGTGCTTCAGACCGCTTTATGATCATCTTGTATGAATCAAGCATCAGTTTCTGAGTAGAATAAGAGATTCAAGGAAGGCAGGAAGTCTTTGAAGGATGGTGAAAGGTATGGGAGGAGTAAGTTGATTGGCCAAATAAAGAATTTCATGAATAAGGACCGTCGTGTGTCTATAGAGACAATAAGTGCGCAGTTTGATGTCAGTATTGGAACTGTACACACAATTATTCGCGAGAAACTGACGATGCGAACGATTTGGGCGAATATATCAGTCCAAAACTTCATCCTTGTCACAATTTATTGTACCAAGATCAGCATCAAACAGTTCCCCACCCTCCCTGTAGTCCAGACCCTGCTCTCTGTGACTTTTGGTTATACTCTAATCTCAAGAAAAAACTTAGAGGCTGTCGTTATGAAAAAATTGAGATGAAAGGGGCTGTGGCGAGGGTCATTGACACGCTCACACAGGAGGACCTCCATAGGGCCTTCCAGAAGTTGTTTGAACTGTACAACAGGTGCATTGCAGCCGGGGGGTATATTACTTCATAGGGGACCAAAGTTTCATGCGAGTACTATCAATAAAAATGACCATACGAAAAAAAAGTCTGGAAACTTATTGAAGGCCTTTCGTATATCGCAAAGGAGCGAAAGGTTAATTGACACGTTGCTGATACAGACGGGAGCGGGACACATTTCTTCTGTCATGTTAAATTAAAAATAAAAACCACAAACATACAAAGCTAAAAGAAATTTTAATCCACCAGTAAGTAAATATCTGCCCTTGCTAATTATGACTTCTCGGCAGGTATCCAAGGTGCTTGCACACACCTACCAACTCATACTCACAAGCCACACACGCAGAATTTCCTATCATCACAAACGTATGCATCAGCGAACACTACCACCACCACCACCACCACCACTCCTGTGTTTCTAGATTCTCGTATTATTTTTACCTGATATCGCTGAAAGGAAGTGTCGCTAAAAATGGCAATCCCTTGCTCCTTAACGATCCCCTAAAATAACGAATCTCTCCGGAACTTTCTTATTGCTTTTCTTTTTAGATTTGTATCCGTGTTCGTGGGGAAACAAACCTTCGTTTTTAAATACTAGCATCTTCTAATTTAAAACCATTGTCTTATTATGAACTTGCGAGAAGGCACTCAACCTTGCGCAGTCGTAAAATACGCTTTTTTTTACAAGGAAGTCAAGGCCCGGACGCCACTCGGGGATAAGGATTATTGCGTGTACAGTATCAATGGGATAATACCGTAGTAATCGTTAGTAATAGAGATCTGATAAAGTGTCTTACTTAAGGGGGCGGGTCGACAGGAAGTTGTTTATGTTGGACTTGAAGACATCCAAGTTGTAGTCTGGCGGGAAACAGGCAAACGGAAAAGAGTTCCACAGGTGTGCACTTCTAAGAAAGAAGCTTTGTTCATGGAATCTACGTTTTTATTTTGACACAGATAAAGAGTGGGGAAAATTATTGATAGTGGTTTCAGCTAGACATGTGTTTTTCGTGAAAGATTGGCGAGGATGACCAGAGATTTGAGCTCAGACGAACACTTGCCATGGAAATAATGATAAAATAACAAAAGGCTCGCAAGATTCAATTCTCTATTGATTTTTATATTGTACCTAATATATAGTACTGATTTCAAAAGTAAGAAAAATATGTCGGCAAGATGAAATAAACATTTGGCATTTCAACTTGGAAAAAGGATTCCAACAGAGTGCTCTATTATAAGGAAAAATCATTAAAAAAGTATTATTTATGTTTTGTTTATAGAAAGATTAGATGAGATAAGTCGTCAGTACCGTTGGTTTCAAAACTGATAATTAAGGATCGTTTTAGATACCCATATCAAGCTCTATTCAGCTAATATTCAACTTAACTGAATAATTTATCCTCGAATGTAAGGCCAGGAATCATTGGCTAATTTAACCGTAAGATAACGAAAAATGGTTACAGAAACAAACTTTACAACATATTTCCCAGCACAACCATTTCTATCTGTTTTCGCTGTAATTTGAAAGTCCATCCTTTGCGACATTTGAGATGCTGGGGTGAAAAACTCCTCCATCATTATAACGAAAGTCGTTCTAATTGTAACGCCACCTACTTTTTATTCCGCCCTAACAGACCAGAAGGGAGTTGCAAATTGCATTATTATAACGACTGTTGCAGATATTGACGGTGAAAGACTAAGAAGGCAACCCCTGTTATGCACATGGGTCGTGTTTGTGCAGAAAAAAAACGTAACCAATCAACATTCACCGGCGCTTGTTAAACGTTTACGAAGCCGATGCAGTCGATGGCAGCACAGTTAGAACATGAGTTCGTCGATTTCAGAGTAGCGACAAAGATGTAAGTGACAAAGTACACTTCGGACTTTTTCGAGCGAGGCATCAAAAGAGGCTGGCAAAAGTGCATTGAGAATGGTGGTGACTATGTAGAAAAATACATTCTGGAATACAAAAAGTCGCAGGTTTTAATGGTAGAACTCGTAACTTTTCAACTTTTGTAGGAAAAATAATAGGAGTCTTTTGGAACGACTTTCGGGTTTGTATTACTGTACACATAGATTCGAAAAAGTTGTCAAAAAAAACAAATATATAACAAATAAATGTTACCAAAGGCAAGATAAGTTACTTTTCTACCAAACTGGATATAATTTTCGTGTTTTTATTCAATTTAACATGTTTATTCAGCTCGAAAACCATACAGTGTTTAGCGATGTATTGGAAAATTCAAAATGGCGGCCGATTCTCTCTTTAACACGGTAACTTTGGAAAAAGGTGTAATAAATAATAAACTAGACAAAATACTGTTAGAAATTCGCTCAATATATGTTACCGTGACATAACTTGACATATATTCGGTGGTTTTTAATAGTATTTTGTCTAGTTTATTATTTATAACACCTTTTCCTGAACTTACCGTGTTAACGAGAGAATCGGCCGCCATCTTGAATTTTCCAATACATCGGTAAACACTGCATGTTTTTCGAGCTGAATAAACATGTCAAATTGAATAAAAACACGAAAATTATATCCAGTTTGGTAGAAAAGTAACTTATCTTGCCTTTGATAACATTTATTTGTTATATATTTGTTTTTTGACAACTTTTTCGAATCTATGTGTACAGTAATACAAACCCCGACTTTCATATGACAAAGCGAGCTCCGAACGTACATGCATACCCATTCTTCATCACTTGCAAACGTGCATTTAGAATGCTGGTGACCATGCAGGAAAAAGTAATTCTGGAACACAAAAGGTCGCTGGTATTAATGGTACTACTCGTGTTTGCGTTGCTCTTTAACTTAATGAGCCAAAAAAAAGAATATGTCTTCACTTTTGGAACGACCCTCGTATCTCAGTCAGTTCACCACATATGCAAATCGAAATCATGAGAAGCGCAGATGTCCAAACTTTAAAGTCTACAATTGTGAAGTGAGACCTTTGTGAAACAGTGATGGCATGTGAAGCATCTTTTTAGCTCGTAAGTATTCTTCTTTATTGTCACGCATTTAAAACGTGAAACCGTAAAAAATGTCGAAACGCAAGAGTTTCGTATTAAAAACAAATATTAGAAAAAGAAGCATGTCAGCCTTGTTGTTATTTTTCTCTCGTTTATGAAGCAACGTTGATATTAAAATTTGATTGGCATTTTTACATATTGAAATTTGTTAAGCAATATATAGAAATTTCCGTTGACGTTATGCACATAATCAGTGCAGCAAATATTTAAGCGTTCATTTCAAAAACGTGTACATATATATATATATATATATATATATATATATATATATATATATATATATATATATATATATAGTTAAAAAGTGTCAACTCGTAAAAGCATCTTTAAATGAAAAGTAGGGTGAGCCAAATGTAGGTGGACAACATTTTGAATAGGTTTATGTATCAGTTATATTAATGCAATCTAATTCGATTAAAACTATAACGCTAACCTTAATCCTAACCTGTCCACCTAATTTTGGTTCTCCCTATATATATATATATATATATATATATATATATATATATATATAATGAAATATATATATGCCAATTTAGCTGCACTAAATTTTCCGTTTCGTCCTCGTTAGACTGATGCATGGATTTAATGCTACCACGTGGTTTTATATGTACGGGTAAGCTAGTTAAGCTATCAGATTACGTTATTTTCGTTTCTGCTTTCAGCAGCCAATAACCAGGCTTTAATCAGACAAAGGTTTTATTGACTTGTACTTAATCTCTTTTTGTTTATTTTGGAAATGGTTTAGGCCACTTTTTGTATATTAAAAGTTGCTTCGTTTTAATCTAGGCGTGCTTATATATGCTTTCTTATATTTTAAGGGTATATTAGTTTTGTCTTTTTTATAAATTATTATTATTATTGTTATTATTATTATTAGTAGTAGTAGTAGTAGTAGTAGTAGTATTATTATTATTATTATTATTATTATTATTATTATTATTATTATTATTATTATTATTATTGACTCACAAGGAGCATTCACACAGATCATCAAAGATCCCATTAAATATAGCCTATGATTTTCCCTGGAAGCTGACTGACAACAAGTCTCCCATGATTTTCCAGTACTCTCCACCTCCTTCGATAACATTTGCAAATAAATTTGCATTATCGCAACAGCTGTTTGCCATTGATTTCTCGTTGGAAGCAGCCATTGGTCTTTACAGGAATTTGAGTGGCAATAAGCCTCCCCAAGGCCCCAGTTCTCTTCGCACTTTTACAGTTGAGGTCTGGTCAGTGCTCACTCCTCTGTCTTTCCTTCCTCTTTGAATATTTGGTTTCACTCTTTTGGGGGAAGGGGGCAGTGATGTGGTAATGGGAGATAGGAGTAGGGTTAGAGAACTTATAGGTATGCAGCTTCAATGTTCTTGGTTCCATGTAGCGCTTCATAGTTTGTCTGGTGTGCGCTTGTGGTTTGTGTGTGTTAGTCTCCACATTAAGGGTTTTCCATATTATTTCAGCTGTTTTCATTATTGTTGTTCGTTGTATTTTTCCAGTCATTCTTCTGATGCAAATTTCTCCTATTTTTTCATTCGGGGTTGTTATATATATATATATATATATATATATATATATATATATATATATATATATATATATATATATATATATATATATATACATACATACAAAGAGAGAGAGAGAGAGAAAACGAAGTTTATTTATACTCAAGCTGTAAATACTCATTTTTATGTTCATCTCAAAAAAAAAGTTAATAAAACTTAAACTTTTTTTAGATGAACATAAAATGAGTGCATATTCCCAGTAAAACGCTATATTATTTTTTTGTTTTATTTTGCTTCAAACTTCTCAGAAATCAAGGACCCCACTACCTGGGGCTAACACTTGAACTCTATACGAAATACATAGATATTCGAATGTTCCATTAAAGGACTTTATCTCTCAAAGACTGAGTCATTAAAGAAATTGAGAGCATAATTTTCATATCCTAAATTATATTTTAGTATATCTTTCGATTTGGTCTTTTGGTCTTGCTGAATTCCAGGACAATAATTTATCTAGTCTGGTAGAGTATCCAGCTTCGTGCTATTACTTGAGGTAACATCACTTGAAGAAGGTACACCATTCCTCGTAAAAGCTAATGTGGGTTAGCCATAGTGAGGAGATCTTATTTGGGCAGCGAATACTATGTGATTTTGAATATTTGGTCAGGGTTTACTTCTATGGAAAAGTATCCTAATACCAGGTTGTTCTGGCAAACCCCTGAACAGCGAGACCTTAGATACTCGAGGATAGTCTCTAGTAGGCATTCAAGTTCTCACGTTAAATATTTTAGATTATATGTGTTTACTAAAATCTCTATATTGCGAAGAACAAGATAAGATAGATATTATATATATGCATCTGATCGAGTTCACATAGAGGAAAATCGATGGTTACGGGCGTACCAACTAACGGACAATCACGTGATCATTTAGATATTTACATTTTGAGCTGGCTGGTCGCCATTTTGTAATTTCCATTTCAAACGTAACATTTATTTTGAGCATTGAAATACGAGAGAAATGGGCTGAAGTTTTGTAGATATTTAATTGATTCTGCAACATCAAACGTAGATTATGTATGCTCTATATGACATGTATTCTAACACCTCGACCAGTAATTAAGACGCTTGGGTTTTCAGTTCTTTAGCAAATTTGTTCTAACAAACGGCTGACCAAAATAAACGCTACGTCATGTGATATACGTTTCAAATGTTTGACGGAAAAACACGCCTTGCCATAAAGTTAACCGTTCGCTATTTCAATCAATTTAGATATCCAGATAATAAGAGATAATAACAGCCTTTTTTTTTACAAGGGGGTCCTAACTTATCAAGGTCTAAAAGTCACTCGAATATAAGGGTTAATACGAATAAGGTTGAAGCGTAGTAATCGTCCATTGTGGAGATTGGGTAGAATTTGATTATTTAACGTGGACGGCCAAACATGAACTTTATTTACATTGGACTTGAAGACTACCATATTATAGTCAGGCAAAAAGTAGGTCAACGGAACAGAGTTCCACAGTCGGGCAGTTCGTGGAAAGAAGCTTTATTTATAGAATTTGCGTTTAGATTTAGGCAGAGAGGGGAAATTGTTGATAGTGGTTGAAATTGTTAAATAATAATAAATATTTTAAAATAAATCTCCTAAATAATAAATAAATTTGTTTAAATGTATGTATGCATGTATGTATGTATGTATGTATGTATGTATGTATGTATGTATGTATGTATGTATGTATGTATGTATGCCTAAAACTTCAAGAAAGGCGACGGATTTTCACGAGATCGGTATCGTTTTAAAGTTCGACCCTTCGGACGACAAATATCGAAAAATTGGCTAAAAACATTAATTCCTTCGCCCTCAACCGGGCACTTTTCTACAAGGTGGGGGTCGGGTATTTTTCGCCGATATTTTCGAAAGTCATCCACGTTTTTGATTGACTAGCCTTAATTTAAACCTACGTTACTCCCGGTTTGGCGATGGGCGCAACGGCAAAGATGTCACGTTATTTTTTTTGGGGGGGGGGTCACGTTCCTTCCCTCCTTCGCGGTTAGGGTTTGAGCCTGCCTGCTTACTACCACTTATTTTTGTTTTTGTATTTGTTTTTGCTCAACACACACACACACACACACATCCAAACACCCGGGCATCGCCGGGCACCCAGGCTAGTTTAAAATAAAAAGAAAACATGTTGAAAGCTTATTAGTGTTGGGACGATTATGAGAATCGAAATCGGGAATCGAAAAACCGGAACTTTTGGGGTATTGGAATCGGTATCGAAATCGGAAAAATTATATCCTAATTTTCATTTCCAAATCGATTCTTTTTTTTGGCGATAAAAAAAAAATGAAACAAGCGCAAACTGTTTTTTTTTCATTAGAAGTTGTTCATATATCACATAAGACGCATCCCAAAAAGAAGATATTGGGGCATTTGTTACTGTAATTAACGGAAAAACAAATAACAACAACATAAAAAAAAGAAATGAAAAACAAATTGATAATCGCTCAAAATCGAAAATTAAACAATCGCTGGTAAAAACACATAAATGTTAACAATCGATCGAAAATGTTATGTTCTACTGATATTTTGTTTGACTTTCGCTTTTTTGAGCGATTAGATAAGATTTACAAAAAATTAGATAAGATTTAAAAAAATTAGAATGGGTTGGAAATGATTATTTTTTTATATTAATTTTGTGTGAAACTGTTATTCTACTCGAAATTTTAAAAGATTTGTTTGTTTTTTCTTTTTGACACACAATAATCTAGAAAAAATGTAGAATCTCATTTTGGAGAAGTGATTTAGCTAAACATGTTAATCTATTATTATTATTATTATTATTATTATTATTATTATTATTATTATTATTGCAATTATTATTGTTATTATTGTTGTTATTATTATTATTGTTATTATTATTGTTATTATTGTTGTTATTATTATTGTTATTATTATTATTATTATTATTATTGTTATTATTATTGTTATTATTGTTTTATTGTTATTGTTATTAGTATCATCGTTATTATTATTATTATTATTATTATTATTGTTATTATTATTATTATTATTATTATTATTGTTATCATTGTTGTCATTTCTATTATTATTATTGTTATTATTGTTGTTATTGCTATTATTATTATTGTTATTATTATTGTTGTTATTGTTGTTGTTATTGTTATTATTATTGTTGTTATTATTATTGTTGTTATTATTGTTTTTATTATTGTTGTTGTTATCATTATTAGTATTATCGTTGTTGTTATTATTATTATTATTATTGTTATTATTATTGTTGTTGTTGTTGTTGTTATTATTGTTATTATTGTTATTACTGTTGTTATTATTATTATTATTGTTATTATTATTGTTGTTGTTGTTTGCTTTTTTACATTAACGCAAATCAATCTAATAACTGATCAAATGTTTATAATTGTGAGAAAAAAATATGAAATCCCTTCTAATGTCAAGACTGCTTTTCTAAACGTTATTTTATGTAGAAACTCATTCTTGACTTCGTACGGGCTTTTTTAATTATTCTGGTTCTACACTGATTTTTTTACAAGGAAAACATTTAAGAAAAATATACTCTTGCAACATACCTCGCTTCCTAATTGTATTTTTTTGTTGTTGTTGTTTTTTACGTTTTGCAAAAATATATACGGTACAGTTATTTGAACATTTTTGAAAGGCGTCAAATCCTTAATTTAATTTTTTGATTGTTGGGATAATTATTCTCATCTTGGATATTATTTGCACAACGTTTCGGTCGTTGAAACCTACGACCTTCGTCAAATGTAAACTCCATGTTTTTTTTTTTGTTTTTTAACTAAGGAAAATGAGTTAGCTCTGTATTGTAAGAAATTGGACTTGGATTTTGAGGGTGTGTCCATGAATTATTAAAAGGAAGTCAATTTTCAGGGGTCACTAGGGTACTTTTTAAGACTTTCTTATGATTCAAACCTAAGTTCCGATTTATTGCAATACAGAGCAAACCTCCTTTTCCTTAGTTAAAAACAAACATAAATTTTACACTTGACGAAGATCGTAGGTTTAAACGATCAAAACGTTGTGCTAATAACACCCAAGGTGAGAATAATTGCCCGAACAATAAAAGCATTCATACCTCATCTCAAAAATTCGTAACTGCCCCAATTTAATGTTTAGAAAATATTTAATGATCAGAATCGGTACTTTTACCGGAATCGGTAATTGTATCGGAATCGAGAAAAATTTTTGGAATCGTCCCATCACTAAAACTTATATAAAAGAATGCACAGTTAATTTCATGAGAGGATAGGCTTTTTCCTTAGACACCGTCGAAATATCACATGACCTAGCGTTTTTGTTGGCAGCAATCTGGCACGACGATATGCAGTATAACCAGAGGATAGGTTTTTCTTTTCTTGGTTCGTCTGGCTACTGGTTAATCACAAACAATTCCACCGTCCATTCTATGCGTGACGTCACAGCAACAAGTATCTTTCCGCAAGTCTTGTGACTTTACGCGTTACCCCTACATTAGTATCTAACATTACGTTCTTTAAAATCTTGTCCGAGCAAAGTAATTTAGTGAACGTGTATTCTAATTATGGAAGGTCACACTGACAATGAACTTATCGGTGATGAAGGATTTAAATTGAAAGAGTTGGGATGCTGCAGCACTAGCCGCGTAGTGTTGCTTGATTATTGTTCAGTTATAGGACGTGAAAGCATCCTAGCCGACGGCGCACTATTCACGGGATGGGTCAGAGAAGGGAGATTTGCAGAAACGATGACCGGTCATAGAATAGCAATCATTGTTGCGTGACCCAATGCTGTTATGCTGGCAATCCGAAGAGCACGATTAATTTAATTGAATTACCGTATTAAAGCGGGTGGTAGTTGGGGAAGGTTGCTGCTGAATAATAATTATGGTTAAGTTGATGCTGTCATTTTAAATAGGTCTAATACTCATCTGGTTTGTGTATCAACCTTAGTGATGTCATAAACGCCTATATCTTTAGTGGCTGTCTTAAATTTCTGTCTTAAATTTCTGTCTTAAATTTCTTTTTTTAACGCCTATGACTCAAATGCCTATATCTTAAAATTATCTGTCTTAAATTTCTGTCTTAAATATCTATGTCCTAAATATGACTTTCTTAAATACCGAGGTCGTAAATTTCTATATGTTAAATCCTAACGTTATAAATGCACAAGTCTTAAATTTGTTATGTCTTCAATACCTATTTCTTATATGTACATATCTTACATTCTATGTCTTTAAAGCCTGTCTTAAATGCCCATTGTTAAAGCCTATGCATTAAATGTCTGTCTTAAATGTTAGTCTTAAAAGCCTTCCCTAAATTCCTATGCTTTCAATGCCTATGATTAAAAATCACTATGTCTTCAATTACGATATTTTAAATGACTATATCGTAAATGTCTGTTTTAAATGCGTATGTCTTTAATTCTTAAATGCATATTCTCAAATATCTGTCTTAAATGTCTATTTTTTTTTAAATGCCCACATCTTAAATGTCTATGCTTTTTAAATGCCCACATCTTAAATCTCCATATCTTAAATTTCTATATCTTGAATAAAACTAGAGGTAAAGCAATTTGAGAAAGAAAGGGTGTGATGAAGAGATAGAGGAGAGAGACAAAGAAACAGAGAAAGAGAGAACCATGTACACATTTTAAAGCAAAATGTTATTGTGGTTTTCAATTCTGATAATTTGTTAACCATAACCATCTTGTATTTGGCAAAGTATATTTCCCTCCTCAGCTTTTTCCGGTTGTCGATGGGAATTTTTTTTTTTTGTAGGTATATCTCTGAAACCGAAACTATATTATTACTTCTATATCTGAATGTAAATTATAATATTTCTATATATTATTTATTTTTTGCGGACTACTATCCTCGTCTTTATAGTTGTTATTTCACGACGTTTCGGTCAACTATTCCTTCCTCAGGTTCTTAACCGCGACGAGATAGGAATGCTGAATCTTCAACTTTATCTTTCGCAATTACTGCCTTCCATAGTTGTTGTCGTCTCACCACATTTTGACAAACTAATATTTGATTGAAACCGCTATCTTCAGACAATTCTTAATTGGAACTGTAAAGATTCTACGTCTCTATCCCCTGTGCCACGCGCCCCGAAGGTTGGATTGTTTGGTGTTAAAACCTCCCACCCCCACCCACACACACTAATTGGACATGTTGAAAGTATCCTGTACCTCTATAAGGCCACCATTCGCCCATGTATGGAGTACTGTTGTCACATCTGGGCTGGTGTATCTGCTGCTTGTCTCTCGCTCCTGGACAGGGTTCAAAAGAGAGTCGCCAACCTGATAGGTCCTGAACTGTCATCTAGGCTTCAGCCTCTGCCCCATCGACGAGATGTTGCATCCCTCTGCCTGTTCTACAAATACTTTAATGGTGAATGCTCTGACGAACTGCAAACACTTGTACCTTCTCAAGGTAACTACCCCCGACAAACCCGACAAGCTACTAAGTCTCATCCCTTTACAGTAGAGATCCCTAGGCGCAAGAAAGCCTTTTACTCCAATAGTTTCTTCCCAGAACTGCAGATCTTTGGAACTCCCTTCCGGGATTCTGCTTTCTCGGCTGTGTTGATATGCAGAAGTGCAAGTGTAATGTTAACAAACATCTTTCTACTCATTTGCCTTTATAATACCCCCGCAAATTATGTCTACTTCAAAGTGGCACTGTGCCTTGTTTGGGGTGAAAATTGAATAAAAACATAAATAAAAAATGCTAAGACGACAACAACAACAACTATGGAAGGCAGTAATTTCTGAGGATACGGTTGAAGATTCAGCATTCCTGCGCCGCCACGGTTAACAACCTGACGAAGGCCAGAAGAATAGTTGGTCGAAACGTCGTGAAAGAAAAACTATAAAGATGAGGATGATAGTCCGCAAATAAATAAATAAAAATATACAAATTACTCATCTTTCAATAATTGAATAATAATATTTCTATATTTAAATCGTCGGTGAATCATTTCAACCATATCTACCATCTTTTCATGTTCAATTAAACGAGTTGGAATAGTTTAATATGTGCTTTATTATTACTAGACTAGCCTTGCAAGTATTACCTTTTCTTGTGAATGTTAGTTTGTCATTATAGTATAACCCAAGCATTATTCCCTCCTTTTTAGGATAATGGCGTCTATGTTCCTTTGTTATGTAATAATCTCCCAGGCATTATGTTTACATTAGGGGGCAGTACAATATTTGTTCATTCGTTTCATCTACTAGCAAAAAATATGCAATATATATATATATATATATATATATATATATATATATATATATATATATATATATATATATATAGTCATCCACATACAGTACTGTTTCGCAGCTCATCAGTGCGGCTAGACAGGCAACTACCTCAAGCCAGGATTGAAACCCGACCGTTTGTATGGCAGTCAAGGCTCCTAACCATTACGCTATTGGCGGCTGCTTGAACGAGTAGTGAGTTTAACGATGTTTTCATATCGTCCGAAATACCTCCGCTCGATTTGTTTACACAAAGAGCGTTGCTTATATGCTAATGGTAATTCGTGTTTCACTTCTCAATATGCTCAACTCAAGGTGAGGAGCATTATAGTCATCCACATACAGTACTGTTTCGCTGTTTCACAGCTCATCAGTGCGGCTAGACAGGCAACTACCTCAAGCCAGGATTGAAACCCGACCGTTTGTACGGCAGTCAAGGCTCCTAACCATTACGCTATTGGCGGCTGCTTGAACGAGTAGTGAGTTTAACGATTCGGCTTTGCTCGGACCCTATGTACTGTTAATAACTTTATATGCATATATATATATATATATATATATATATATATATATATATATATATATATATTAAACAGTTTGTATACATGTACAGGTAACCTACATTTAAAATTTCTAGTGTTTATACCCAAAATTGGCGGAGGAGTTTTGGTAAAGTTTTCAAAGCTCAAATCTTTGAACTTTGAGCCCTTGACAACGGAATTCCTGGCCAAAATCCGATTAAAAAAATTTTCCCAAATCTCAATAACCCTTTTGTCAAATCTGGAGTCTGCAGACTAAAAATTTACGCAGTAGTTTTCTAGAGAAATGTACACACACACAGACAATATTACTTTAATAGATATAATAGATAGATTAATTAACCCAAACTTATTTGCTTTACTATTATTTTTAATCCAAACTTATTTACTATTAATTCACTAATAATGTCAACCCAAAATTATTTGCTATTAATTTATTATTGTTCTCAAGGCCAAACATTTTACTAATAATTCACTATTAATCTTAAACCCAAAATTATTTGCTATTAATTTATTGTTGTTCTCAACTCCAACCTTATTTACTAATAATTAACTATTACTCTCAAACCAAAAATACTTTGCTATTAATTTACTATTCTTCTTAATTCCAAACTTATTTACTAATAATTAACTATTACACTCAAACCAAAAATAATTTGCTATTAATTTACTATTGTTCTTAATTCCAAACTTATTTACTAATAATTAACTATTACTCTCAAACCAAAAATAAGTTGCTATTAATTTACAATTACTCTCAACTCAAAACCTATTTACTCTCACACCCAAAATTATTTGCTGCTTATTGATTATTGTTTTTAACTCTAAACTTATTTGCTAATAATTAACTATTAATATTAACCCCCAAATTATTTGCTATTAATTTACTATTACTTTCAACACCAAGCTTATTTACTACTTGCATTTCTGCCCGGCTTTGCTCGGGCCTTATGTCTTGTTCATAACTAGCCCTACGTGTGAATACACTTTATGTAAGATTTCAAATGTTTAGACCAAAAATTGTCTGGGTAATTTCGTAGAGACCGCAACCTCTTAACATTTAATATTTTGGTCGCAAATCAAAATACAAAGTTTTACCCATATCCAAATTACGTAAATCTTAAATTTCAAGTCTTTCGATCCAAAATTGACGGAGGAATTTGGTAGAATCTGCAAAGGTCAACTCTTTAAACTGTGGCCTTTAAAATGATTGTCGCGTGTCTAAATATTCGTTATGTAAAATTTCCAATGTTTAGACCAAAAATTAGCTGAGTAGTTTGCTAGACACCTCAAAGGTAAAATTTTTGGAAATTGTTCCCCTCGGCAGCTCAAATTTTCGGTCCAAATCGATTAGAAAGCTTGTCTTATCTCTGAATACGCTTTATGTAAAAATTTCAAATGTTTAGACCAGAAATAGGCTGAGTAATTTGGTAGGGACTGCAGAGGCCATTTTTTTAAAACTTTGACCCCAATTTTGACCTCTTGGAGCTCAAATCATATTATAAATTTATATCCATGTCCAAGTAACCTACTTTTAAAATTTCACGTGTTTAGATCCAAAATTGGCGGAGGAGTTTGGTAGAGTTTTCAAAACTCAAATCGTTGAACTTTGACGCCTCAACAGCCAAATTTCTAGACAAAAACCGGTTAGATTTTCCTAAATCTCAATACTCCTTATGTCATATATCGAGTCTCTAGACCGAAGGTTTAGAGTTATTTGGTAGGGAAATATACACAGACACACATATTTCCACATTTATAGATGATTAAATAAATAGATAGATAAATAGACAGATAGATTAATTCGCTATTAATCTCAAACCTAAAATTATCTGCTATTAATTTACTATTATTCTCAAATCCAAACATATTTACTAATAATTCACTATTAATCTAAAATATTGTTAATTATTTATTTACTATTTTCTCAACTTCTAATTTACTTACTATTTATTGACTATTAATCTCAAACCCAAAATTATTTGCTATTAAATTACTATTTTTCCAACTCCAAACTTATTTACTAATAATTCACTATTAATCTCAAGCCCAAAATTATTTGCTATTAAATTACTATTTTTTCAACTCCAAACTTATTTATTATTAATTCACTATTAATCTAAAGCCCAAAATTATTTGCTATTAAATTACTATTTTTTCAACTCCAAACTTATTTATTATTAATTCACTATTAATCTCAAGCCCAAAATTATTTGCTATTAAATTACTATTTTTTCAACTCCAAACGTATTTATTATTAATTCACTATTAATCTCAAGCCCAAAATTATTTGCTATTAAATTACTATTTTTTCAACTCCAAACTTATTTACTAATAATTCACTATTAATCTACAAACCCAAAATTATTTGCTATTAAATTACTATTTTTTCAACTCCAAACTTATTTACTAATAATTCACTATTAATCTCAAACCCAAAATTATTTGCTATTAAATTACTATTTTTTCAACTCCAAACTTATTTACTAATAATTCACTATTAATCTAAAGCCCAAAATTATTTGCTATTAAATTACTATTTTTTCAACTCCAAACTTATTTACTAATAATTCACTATTAATCTCAAACCCAAAATTATTTGCTATTAAATTACTATTTTTTCAACTCCAAACTTATTTACTAATAATTCACTATTAATCTCAAACCCAAAATTATTTGCTATTAAATTACTATTTTTTCAACTCCAAACTTATTTACTAATAATTCACTATTAATCTAAAGCCCAAAATTATTTGCTATTAAATTACTATTTTTTCAACTCCAAACTTATTTATTATTAATTCACTATTAATCTCAAGCCCAAAATTATTTGCTATTAAATTACTATTTTTTCAACTCCAAACTTATTTATTATTAATTCACTATTAATCTCAAGCCCAAAATTATTTGCTATTAAATTACTATTTTTTCAACTCCAAACTTATTTACTAATAATTCACTATTAATCTCAAACCCAAAATTATTTGCTATTAAATTACTATTTTTTCAACTCCAAACTTATTTACTAATAATTCACTATTAATCTCAAACCCAAAATTATTTGCTATTAAATTACTATTTTTTCAACTCCAAACTTATTTACTAATAATTCACTATTAATCTCAAACCCAAAATTATTTGCTATTAAATTACTATTTTTTCAACTCCAAACTTATTTACTAATAATTCACTATTAATCTCAAACCCAAAATTATTTGCTATTAAATTACTATTTTTTCAACTCCAAACTTATTTACTAATAATTCACTATTAATCTCAAGCCCAAAATTATTTTCTATTAAATTACTATTTTTTCAACTCCAAACTTATTTACTAATAATTCACTATTAATCTCAAACCCAAAATTATTTGCTATTAAATTACTATTTTTTCAACTCCAAACTTATTTACTAATAATTCACTATTAATCTCAAACCCAAAATTATTTGCTATTAAATTACTATTTTTTCAACTCCAAACTTATTTACTAATAATTCACTATTAATCTCAAACCCAAAATTATTTGCTATTAAATTACTATTTTTTCAACTCCAAACTTATTTATTATTAATTCACTATTAATCTAAAGCCCAAAATTATTTGCTATTAAATTACTATTTTTTCAACTCCAAACTTATTTATTATTAATTCACTATTAATCTCAAGCCCAAAATTATTTGCTATTAAATTACTATTTTTTCAACTCCAAACTTATTTATTATTAATTCACTATTAATCTCAAGCCCAAAATTATTTGCTATTAAATTACTATTTTTTCAACTCCAAACTTATTTACTAATAATTCACTATTAATCTCAAGCCCAAAATTATTTGCTATTAAATTACTATTTTTTCAACTCCAAACTTATTTACTATTAATTCACTATTAATCTCAAGCCCAAAATTATTTGCTATTAAATTACTATTTTTTCAACTCCAAACTTATTTACTAATAATTCACTATTAATCTCAAACCCAAAATTATTTGCTATTAAATTACTATTTTTTCAACTCCAAACTTATTTACTAATAATTCACTATTAATCTCAAACCCAAAATTATTTGCTATTAAATTACTATTTTTTCAACTCCAAACTTATTTACTAATAATTCACTATTAATCTCAAGCCCAAAATTATTTGCTATTAAATTACTATTTTTTCAACTCCAAACTTATTTACTAATAATTCACTATTAATCTCAAACCCAAAATTATTTGCTATTAAATTACTATTTTTTCAACTCCAAACTTATTTACTAATAATTCACTATTAATCTCAAACCCAAAATTATTTGCTATTAAATTACTATTTTTTCAACTCCAAACTTATTTACTATTAATTCACTATTAATCTCAAGCCCAAAATTATTTTCTATTAAATTACTATTTTTTCAACTCCAAACTTATTTACTAATAATTCACTATTAATCTCAAACCCAAAATTATTTGCTATTAAATTACTATTTTTTCAACTCCAAACTTATTTACTAATAATTCACTATTAATCTCAAACCCAAAATTATTTGCTATTAAATTACTATTTTTTCAACTCCAAACTTATTTACTAATAATTCACTATTAATCTCAAACCCAAAATTATTTGCTATTAATTTACTATTTTTTCAACTCCAAACTTATTTACTATTAATTCACTATTAATCTCAAGCCCAAAATTATTTGCTATTAAATTACTATTTTTTCAACTCCAAACTTATTTACTAATAATTCACTATTAATCTCAAACCCAAAATTATTTGCTATTAAATTACTATTTTTTCAACTCCAAACTTATTTACTAATAATTCACTATTAATCTCAAACCCAAAATTATTTGCTATTAAATTACTATTTTTTCAACTCCAAACTTATTTACTAATAATTCACTATTAATCTCAAACCCAAAATTATTTTCTATTAAATTACTATTTTTTCAACTCCAAACTTATTTACTAATAATTCACTATTAATCTCAAGCCCAAAATTATTTGCTATTAAATTACTATTTTTTCAACTCCAAACTTATTTACTAATAATTCACTATTAATCTCAAACCCAAAGTTATTTGCTATTAAATTACTATTTTTTCAACTCCAAACTTATTTACTAATAATTCACTATTAATCTCAAGCCCAAAATTATTTTCTATTAAATTACTAATTTTTCAACTCCAAACTTATTTACTATTAATTCACTATTAATCTCAAACCCAAAATTATTTGCTATTAAATTACTATTTTTTCAACTCCAAACTTATTTACTATTAATTCACTATTAATCTCAAACCCAAAATTATTTGCTATTAAATTACTATTTTTTCAACTCCAAACTTATTTACTATTAATTCACTATTAATCTCAAACCCAAAATTATTTGCTATTAAATTACTATTTTTTCAACTCCAAACTTATTTACTAATAATTCACTATTAATCTCAAACCCAAAATTATTTGCTATTAAATTACTATTTTTTCAACTCCAAACTTATTTACTATTAATTCACTATTAATCTCAAACCCAAAATTATTTGCTATTAAATTACTATTTTTTCAACTCCAAACTTATTTACTAATAATTCACTATTAATCTCAAGCCCAAAATTATTTTCTATTAAATTACTATTTTTTCAACTCCAAACTTATTTACTATTAATTCACTATTAATCTCAAACCCAAAATTATTTGCTATTAAATTACTATTTTTTCAACTCCAAACTTATTTACTAATAATTCACTATTAATCTCAAACCCAAAATTATTTGCTATTAAATTACTATTTTTTCAACTCCAAACTTATTTACTATTAATTCACTATTAATCTCAAACCCAAAATTATTTGCTATTAAATTACTATTTTTTCAACTCCAAACTTATTTACTAATAATTCACTATTAATCTCAAGCCCAAAATTATTTGCTATTAAATTACTATTTTTTCAACTCCAAACTTATTTACTATTAATTCACTATTAATCTCAAACCCAAAATTATTTGCTATTAAATTACTATTTTTTCAACTCCAAACTTATTTACTAATAATTCACTATTAATCTCAAACCCAAAATTATTTGCTATTAAATTACTATTTTTTCAACTCCAAACTTATTAACTATTAATTCACTATTAATCTCAAACCCAAAATTATTTGCTATTAAATTACTATTTTTTCAACTCCAAACTTATTTACTAATAATTCACTATTAATCTCAAGCCCAAAATTATTTGCTATTAAATTACTATTTTTTCAACTCCAAACTTATTTACTATTAATTCACTATTAATCTCAAACCCAAAATTATTTGCTATTAAATTACTATTTTTTCAACTCCAAACTTATTTACTAATAATTCACTATTAATCTCAAACCCAAAATTATTTGCTATTAAATTACTATTTTTTCAACTCCAAACTTATTTACTAATAATTCACTATTAATCTCAAGCCCAAAATTATTTGCTATTAAATTACTATTTTTTCAACTCCAAACTTATTTACTAATAATTCACTATTAATCTCAAACCCAAAATTATTTGCTATTAAATTACTATTTTTTCAACTCCAAACTTATTTACTAATAATTCACTATTAATCTCAAACCCAAAATTATTTTCTATTAAATTACTATTTTTTCAACTCCAAACTTATTTACTAATAATTCACTATTAATCTCAAACCCAAAATTATTTGCTATTAAATTACTATTTTTTCAACTCCAAACTTATTTACTATTAATTCACTATTTATCTCAAACCCAAAATTATTTGCTATTAAATTACTATTTTTTCAACTCCAAACTTATTTACTAATAATTCACTATTAATCTCAAACCCAAAATTATTTTCTATTAAATTACTATTTTTTCAACTCCAAACTTATTTACTAATAATTCACTATTAATCTCAAGCCCAAAATTATTTGCTATTAAATTACTATTTTTTCAACTCCAAACTTATTTACTAATAATTCACTATTAATCTCAAACCCAAAATTATTTGCTATTAAATTACTATTTTTTCAACTCCAAACTTATTTACTAATAATTCACTATTAATCTCAAACCCAAAATTATTTGCTATTAAATTACTATTTTTTCAACTCCAAACTTATTTACTAATAATTCACTATTAATCTCAAACCCAAAATTATTTTCTATTAAATTACTATTTTTTCAACTCCAAACTTATTTACTAATAATTCACTATTAATCTCAAACCCAAAATTATTTGCTATTAAATTACTATTTTTTCAACTCCAAACTTATTTACTAATAATTCACTATTAATCTCAAACCCAAAATTATTTGCTATTAAATTACTATTTTTTCAACTCCAAACTTATTTACTAATAATTCACTATTAATCTCAAGCCCAAAATTATTTTCTATTAAATTACTATTTTTTCAACTCCAAACTTATTTACTAATAATTCACTATTAATCTCAAACCCAAAATTATTTGCTATTAAATTACTATTTTTTCAACTCCAAACTTATTTACTAATAATTCACTATTAATCTCAAACCCAAAATTATTTTCTATTAAATTACTATTTTTTCAACTCCAAACTTATTTACTAATAATTCACTATTAATCTCAAACCCAAAATTATTTGCTATTAAATTACTATTTTTTCAACTCCAAACTTATTTACTAATAATTCACTATTAATCTCAAACCCAAAATTATTTGCTATTAAATTACTATTTTTTCAACTCCAAACTTATTTACTAATAATTCACTATTAATCTCAAGCCCAAAATTATTTGCTATTAAATTACTATTTTTTCAACTCCAAACTTATTTACTAATAATTCACTATTAATCTCAAACCCAAAATTATTTGCTATTAAATTACTATTTTTTCAACTCCAAACTTATTTACTAATAATTCACTATTAATCTCAAACCCAAAATTATTTTCTATTAAATTACTATTTTTTCAACTCCAAACTTATTTACTAATAATTCACTATTAATCTCAAGCCCAAAATTATTTGCTATTAAATTACTATTTTTTCAACTCCAAACTTATTTACTAATAATTCACTATTAATCTCAAACCCAAAATTATTTGCTATTAAATTACTATTTTTTCAACTCCAAACTTATTTACTAATAATTCACTATTAATCTCAAACCCAAAATTATTTGCTATTAAATTACTATTTTTTCAACTCCAAACTTATTTACTAATAATTCACTATTAATCTCAAGCCCAAAATTATTTGCTATTAAATTACTATTTTTTCAACTCCAAACTTATTTACTAATAATTCACTATTAATCTCAAACCCAAAATTATTTGCTATTAAATTACTATTTTTTCAACTCCAAACTTATTTACTAATAATTCACTATTAATCTCAAGCCCAAAATTATTTGCTATTAAATTACTATTTTTTCAACTCCAAACTTATTTACTAATAAATCACTATTAATCTCAAACCCAAAATTATTTGCTATTAAATTACTATTTTTTCAACTCCAAACTTATTTACTAATAATTCACTATTAATCTCAAGCCCAAAATTATTTGCTATTAAATTACTATTTTTCAACTCCAAACTTATTTACTAATAATTCACTATTAATCTCAAACCCAAAATTATTTTCTATTAAATTACTATTTTTTCAACTCCAAACTTATTTACTAATAATTCACTATTAATCTCAAACCCAAAATTATTTGCTATTAAATTACTATTTTTTCAACTCCAAACTTATTTACTAATAATTCACTATTAATCTCAAACCCAAAATTATTTGCTATTAAATTACTATTTTTTCAACTCCAAACTTATTTACTAATAATTCACTATTAATCTCAAACCCAAAATTATTTGCTATTAAATTACTATTTTTTCAACTCCAAACTTATTTACTAATAATTCACTATTAATCTCAAACCCAAAATTATTTGCTATTAAATTACTATTTTTTCAACTCCAAACTTATTTACTAATAAGTAACTATTAATCTCAAACCCAAAATTATTTGCTATTAAATTACTTATTTGCTCTTTATTGACAATTAATCCCAAACCCCAAATTGTTTGCTATTAATTTACTCTCAACACTAATCTTATTTACTTTTGCATTTCTGTCCGACTTTGCTCGAGCCTTTTGTACTGTTCATAACGTGCCCGATGTGTGTACATTTGTAAAATGTTTTATGTAAAATTTCAAATGCTTAGACTATGTGTGTACATTTGTAAAATGTTTTATGCAAAATTTCAAATGCTTAGACTATGTGTGTACATTTGTAAAATGTTTTATGTAAAATTTCAAATGCTTAGACTATGTGTATACATTTGTAAAATGTTTTATGTAAAATTTCAAATGCTTAGACTATGTGTGTACTTTTGTAAAATGTTTTATGTAAAATTTCAAATGCTTAGACTATGTGTGTACATTTGTAAAATGTTTTATGTAAAATTTCAAATGCTTAGACTATGTGTGTACTTTTGTAAAATGTTTTATGTAAAATTTCAAATGCTTAGACTATGTGTGTACATTTGTAAAATGTTTTATGTAAAATTTC
Organism: Euprymna scolopes; assembly: GCF_053919585.1. Taxonomy (NCBI): domain Eukaryota; kingdom Metazoa; phylum Mollusca; class Cephalopoda; order Sepiida; family Sepiolidae; genus Euprymna; species Euprymna scolopes. The sequence continues at coordinate 79,797,753 of NC_136518.1, read as the reverse complement.
AAATGCTTACACTATGTGTGTACATTTGTAAAATGTTTTATGTAAAATTTCAAATGCTTAGACTATGTGTGTACTTTTGTAAAATGTTTTATGTAAAATTTCAATTGCTTAGACTATGTGTGTACATTTGTAAAATGTTTTATGTAAAATTTCAAATGCTTAGACTATGTGTGTACTTTTGTAAAATGTTTTATGTAAAATTTCAATTGCTTAGACTATGTGTGTACATTTGTAAAATGTTTTATGTAAAATTTCAAATGCTTAGACTATGTGTGTACATTTGTAAAATGTTTTATGTAAAATTTCAAATGCTTAGACTATGTGTGTACATTTGTAAAATGTTTTATGCAAAATTTCAAATGCTTAGACTATGTGTGTACTTTTGTAAAATGTTTTATGTAAAATTTCAAATGCTTAGACTATGTGTGTACATTTGTAAAATGTTTTATGTAAAATTTCAAATGCTTACACTATGTGTGTACATTTGTAAAATGTTTTATGTAAAATTTCAAATGCTTAGACTATGTGTGTACTTTTGTAAAATGTTTTATGTAAAATTTCAAATGCTTACACTATGTGTGTACATTTGTAAAATGTTTTATGTAAAATTTCAAATGCTTAGACTATGTGTGTACTTTTGTAAAATGTTTTATGTAAAATTTCAATTGCTTAGACTATGTGTGTACATTTGTAAAATGTTTTATGTAAAATTTCAAATGCTTAGACTATGTGTGTACTTTTGTAAAATGTTTTATGTAAAATTTCAAATGCTTAGACTATGTGTGTACATTTGTAAAATGTTTTATGTAAAATTTCAAATGCTTAGACTATGTGTGTACATTTGTAAAATGTTTTATGTAAAATTTCAAATGCTTACACTATGTGTGTACATTTGTAAAATGTTTTATGTAAAATTTCAAATGCTTAGACTATGTGTGTACTTTTGTAAAATGTTTTATGTAAAATTTCAAATGCTTACACTATGTGTGTACATTTGTAAAATGTTTTATGTAAAATTTCAAATGCTTAGACTATGTGTGTACTTTTGTAAAATGTTTTATGTAAAATTTCAATTGCTTAGACTATGTGTGTACATTTGTAAAATGTTTTATGTAAAATTTCAAATGCTTACACTATGTGTGTACATTTGTAAAATGTTTTATGCAAAATTTCAAATGCTTAGACTATGTGTGTACTTTTGTAAAATGTTTTATGTAAAATTTCAAATGCTTAGACTATGTGTGTACATTTGTAAAATGTTTTATGCAAAATTTCAAATGCTTACACTATGTGTGTACTTTTGTAAAATGTTTTATGTAAAATTTCAAATGCTTAGACTATGTGTGTACTTTTGTAAAATGTTTTATGTAAAATTTCAAATCCTTAGACTATGTGTATACATTTGTAAAATGTTTTATGTAAAATTTCAAATGCTTAGACTAAAATTGTCTGAGTAATTTCGATAGAGAAAGCAGAAGTCAATTTTTTTTAAACTTTGGCCCCAATTTTGACCCCTTAAACATTATTGGTTTGGTTTTAAATGTGAATAAAATATTTAACCTATGTCTAAGTTAACTAGATTAAAAATTTCAAGTGTTTAGACCCAAAATTGGCAGAGGAATTTGGTAGAATCTGCAAAGGTCAACTCTTTCAACTTTAACTTTTTGCAAACAAATCTTTGCCCCAAAACATATTAAAATGCTTGCCGCATGTCTGAATACCCGTTATTTACATTTTCAAATATTAAAACCGAAAATTGGCTGAGTAGTTTGCTAGATATCGCAAAGGTCAAATCTTTTGAACTTTAACCCCTTGTCAGCTCAAATTTTCGACCCAAACCGACTAAAAAGCTTGTCCTACCTCTGAATACCCTTTATGAAAATTTTCAAATGTTTAGACCAGAAATTGGCTGAGTAATTTGGTAGAGGCAGCAAAAGTTAATCTTTCTAAACTTTGATCCCAATTTTGAACCCTTAACATTTATTTTTTGGGACTCAAATAAAATTATAAAGTTAGATCCATGTCCAAATAACCTACATTTAAAAGTTCAAGTGTTTACACACAAAATTGACGGAGGAGTTTGGCAGAGTTTTCAAAACTCAAATCTTTGAACTTTCACCATTTGACAGCAAAATTTCTGGCCTAAAACTGATTGAAACAATTTTCACACATCTCAATCCCCTATATGTAAAATTTCGAATCTGTAGACTGAAAATGTACAGAGTATTTTGATAGGGAAATATACACACGGACAGACATGTTCACTTTTATAGATATACTAGTAGTTACGCCCGGCTTTTCCCTGGCTCTATGTACTGTTCATAACTTTATGTGCATATGTCTATATTAAAATTGTGAATGTATCGAAATGACTTTCTATATAATAGGCTTTCTTAACTACCATAGAGAAAAGTTGGTAGAGACAGCAGACGTCAATTTTTTAAAACTTTGACCCCAATTTTGACCTCTTAACATTTATTGTTTTGGGCTCAAATCAAATTATAATGTTCATAAATGTCCAAGGAACCTATATCTAAAATTTCAGGTGTTTACACCCAAAATTTACGGAGGAGTTTATTAGAGTTCTTAAAGGTCAAATCGTTGAACATTGACCCCTTATCAGTAAAATTTTAGCCGAAACCAATCAAAAGATTATCCTAAATCTCAATCCGCCTAATGTCAAATCTCGAGTTTGTAGACAGAAAATTAACAGAGTCATTTGGTAGGGAAGTGTGCATGGGCAGACAGACAGACATTTTCACTTTTATATATATAGTAACATTTTATCCCAGCGTTGTCCGGGTTTTTGGGGGTGTATGTTTAGCAAAAAAAAAAAGCGGTCATTTTTTTTTTAATTTGACTTCTATTATGACCCCTTAAGATTTATCGTTTTGGACTCAAATCAAGTTATTAAGTTAGATTCATGCCCAAGGACCTGTATCTAAAATTTCAAGTGTTTATACCCAAAATTGGCGGAGGAGTTTGGTAGAGTTCTTAAAGGTCAAATTGTTGAATTTTAACGCCTTAACAGTCAAATTTCTGGCCGAAAACGGATTGCAAAGATTTTTCCAAATCTCAATACATTGCATATCAAATTTCGAGTCTGTAGACTGAAAATTGACAGAGTTATTCTGTAGGGGAATGTACACAGACAGACACACACATACACACAGACATTTTCACTTTTATATATCTAAATTCGTATTCCTGTTTGTTTGTTTGTTTGTTTGTTTATTTGTTTGTTTGTTCACAATTTGATTACTATATACAAAAGGTCCATTACGTTAATGCTTCATGCAGTTCTATATATATAGTATGATTCGTGTAAAAAAGACGCTTGAGAGATGACGTACATTAAGGAAAATCGGTTTATTAAATAGCGGTTAGTTATTGTTTATAGTGAGAGAATTGTTTTAAGTGTTCTATTTAAGTTTATTATTTAAATTTGATTTATATTGATAACATATTTAATTGTATTTATTTTTACCAACATCGATTTTTGTATAAAACAGTTTGAGTCATTTGAGTTTTGAGTTATTTCCCTTTCTTATTTTTTTTTTGTTTTCTTTTTCGGCGGATAATCAAACTAAAAATAATTCACACAAACTTTCAAGCATTATTTTTGGAATCAGTTCAAATAAAATAATTTCCTTGATTTCGCAATTAACGTTTTGGTACAGTGGATTTTTATTTTAAAATAAACAAACAATACAACTACTATTCTTTATTTAAAACAAAAAAAAACTTTCATTTACGTTTTTTTACCAGTTTTTTTTTCTTCACATTTTTTTGACATCGTAACTGCTATTTTTTTTTTCTTTTAATAACACAATAAGTAAAAACTCATCATTTTTATAGCATAAAAATGTGTATTTCGGTTTACATAACTTCTATATTGGTATTTTTGTAGCCGAATTATAGATAGTTTTATTTCGTTGCAACAATAACAAATCTTTCTAGACTGAGGGAACATAAAAGAAATCCGCTTAAACTGGAATATAGTAATAAAAAGGTGCTCAATATCCGAAGAATAGGTTCTCTTCGTATCCCTTCTGCTGAAATATCTTTTTTTTTGGGGGGAGGGGTATATTTTCGTGTTTTCATTCGTTCTTTTATTTTTTAAATTTTTGTTGGGGTAACGATGGAGTTGACATATAATAATGAAAAACTGGTCAATATTCTTACTATAGCAGGTGTAGCCAAACCGAACTTCATGTCGACCCTGGCAACGCTGGGTATCCATGCTAGTATATATATATATATATATATATATATATATATATATATATATATATATATATATATATATATATATATATGCTAGTAATTGTAATATGGCATAATCACCAGTTCTCGCCAGATCACCGAAGTTAAAAAACGAGGAGCCTGGCCATTATCATAGGAATTCCCAGGTTGGTATCTAAGAGCGCGTTTAACTCCCTGGGGAGATGCACCTCGAAAGCAACGGAAAATATCCGTCTTTACTTGTCTTCCCAAGATTACCATGGCTCTACAATTTTCGAAGCCGTGGTCGCAGACGCTGTTAAAACAACAGGGTCACTGATGAAGCTGAATTTTTATCTTAATACTCGTTCTAAATAGTAGTAGTAGTAGTAGTAGTAGTAGTAGTAGTAGTAGTAGTAGTAGCAGCTTTAGTTTTGATTGTCTGTTTAGTCGAACGGCATATCAACCACTTTGGAGATTTATTGAATTTCGAATTCAGTCATTCTGGTAAAAGATTTCCTACTTTAAATTTGATCACGTGAATTTACTTTGTGAGCAAAATTGTATATATTTTTTTAAAAATCCACAAGAATTAATTTTGTGGTATTCTTATTAATAACCCCTCCTCCTCAACTAGTGTTTTCGGTAAGATAAACCTTGCATGCGAGTTGAAAGACTATTTTCAACAGTGAAAGAAAAACGAACATATACATAGGCTTAACTACCACAAACCTGTCGGGGAGTAAATTATGCATCTTTTTTTTTAAAACAGCGCCATTGCTAAACAGCTGATTAATCAACAATGCTGCCCCCCCCCCTCGTGTCCAATTTCGAAGAATTTTAGTAGACAACTCGTCTATTCTTGAACTTCTGTAGACAATGCGTGACGAAGCGAACGTCATCATGCCGGTCGACGCAGAAATGGAACAGCGCGTGAGCACCTGGACTCAAAGCGAGGTCCGTATTCATTTGCATACATGCAAGCCTCGTATAGAATAAAATACGGTTACTGTTCTTGCGTGGGTAGTCAGAGAGATTGGCATGCGTCGTTCGTTTCAGAAGGAGGTAAAAAAAAAGCAGTAAAGAATAGGAGACAGTGAAAAAAAAACTCTAATAAATTTGAAATATTAAAAGAAATATTAATTAAAAAAAGAAAAAAAAACAAATATCAATAAAATTAATTTTAAATAAACGTAAGAACACCCTAAAATGTCTGTAATATTGACAAGAATGATTAAACTTATTTAAAAACAAGTGACGAATAACTAAAAGCTGTGTATAATATATTTAAAATTACGCATTTCTATAAATAATTAAAAAATCAGTTCGGTTTATTTATCCCTGATGATGAATCCAAATGAATTCGAAATATTTGGGCATGCAGTAACTATGGCAACTACATCAGCTCGTGCTTGCCAGAAGCAAGAAAATTAAATAGAAGGTTCGAAAGGATCCAAACAAGAATACGTAAACATGAATTATTTCTGTTATTCAACGAAATATGTTTAAAAGAAAACATGCCTCCCTGTACTGATGATTCTTGAAATGATGAAACACTAGTGCCTATAGGTATTAAAAATAATTTTAGCAATAATCTATATGAAAGGGTATATGTCTGTATTTTTCATATTTTCAAACTCTATCTCCTCCGAAACTATTAGAAACTATTAAAGTCAAAGAGCGGCGCTAGGGGCCTCAAATGAATTGATTTTTTTTATGAACCGTTCCCTTATAGGTCTTTAGCCAGTTTAATAGTTTTTAAGGGTCAAAAATGGATTAAAATTGAAAAAATCGTTGTACATTTTGTATATTCATCTTAGTTTAATTTTAACTTGATAACGTCACCAGTTTTGAATGCTAGTTTCGATTTCGATTCTAACTGCTGGCGCCCAAACACTTTTTTTTCACTTTGAAATCACGATTCTATAATATATACGAAATCTAGACAAATTAAAATATCATAGTAAAGCGCATTTTACGATCAGCCCCCCCCCCTCTAGCCTAATATATAAACAGTGATATGTCTGTCTGTCTGTCTGTCTGTCTGTCTCTATATTTTCAAACTCTCTCTTCTCCGAAACTAAAAATTAAAGAGCGGCTCAAATGTTTTACGGATCGTGCTTTTATGAGTCTTTAGCCGGTTAAAATAGTCTTCAAGAGGTCAAAAAGGGGTTAGAATTTTTTTTTTAATCGTTATACATTTTGTACATCCATCCTAGTTTATTTTTTAACTTTTAATTTTTAATCAGTCTGTATTATTTATAGATAAATTCAAATTTTGATATATCTGCTTTTTTTTACATCGTTCATTTCTGTATTACGTTTAAGTTATTTTTAACCCCACTCTTCCAATGTTAAATAATAATTTCGAAATAATAACGCTAATATTTCAGCGTCCCAATTGTTCTTTTGTTTTTTTATTCGCATTTAAATTATCCAAATAAAAAATTGTTAATACTGCCTGCTTTTTTTACATCGTTCATTTCTGTATTACGTTTAAGTTATTTTAACCTCCACTCTTTCCATGTTAAATAATAATTTCAAAATAATAACGTTAATATTTCAGTGCGCAGGTCATTCGCGCATGCGCAACCGGATGTCGTAAACCGGAAAGTGGGTTACATACATCGTTACGCTGTCATTTCAGTTTTATAATTATATATATATATATATATATATTTATATATAAAGGCAACAGACAAATAATAGCTTTATTAGTTAATTGATGCCTTTTGAAGAGCAAATCACGACAAACATCCGTTTTGGAATCAGGATTGGCGGATGATGGAGTTCTGAAACACCTTTCCAGCAATTTATGCAGACGCGTTGGCACCCACTATATTGGTATGCCTTTCCTGTGGACTTTATCTGCCACGCCGAAATGGGGACTCGGTTAACTGAGCAAACCTAGGTCTCCTTATCACCCACCAAGTCCTGTAACTTAACACGTCACTCAGTTTCGATGTATTCGCGTCAACAGAAGAGAAAAGAGAAAAACAATGAGAAAAAGAGAGAAACCGCAGTCAACAGAGGATGCATTCCACCCCATACCTCCTTTACCATCCATACTGTTGACTACACGTGTGACATTTGCTAGCGAAGATGCAAATCCAGTATTGGATTGTATAGCCATCGAAGACACTGTAGTGCACTAGAGGGGTGCAGAACACGTTTGCCTCACGAGACCAAAGGTTTCCATCAGCTAGGGTCGAATCTCTTGACTAGTAGCAATGTTCATCTCCTGTACTGCATTAGCACTTTAAGAAGTATTAAAGTTGAGCGCTATTAGCTAAATAAAAACGGCGGTTGGCGGGCCTTGTATGATATTCACGATTTTCGGTCGTTTGAAAACTATTGACTGTTTTAATGCTGTGCCCGTATTTTGTATTTATAGTTGTTAAATTTCCCATAATTCTCGTGGCGATTGGTGATAGCCTGAAGGTAACGCCTTAGCAAATTTGAAGTAATAGATGATTTTTAGCTGGCACCGAATCTCTCAACCACTAGCAATCGTAATTTTCTATACTGATGATTGCAAAATCATAAAACACTACTGTCTCTCTCTCTCTCTCTCTCTCTCTCTCTCTCTCTCTATATATATATATATATATATATATATATATATATATATATATATATATATATATATATATATTTATGTATATGTACGACACTGTCTTTGTATGCAACTTATATTTATACAATATCGTAGTAAATAAGTAATAAAGAGAGTCCAAAAGAATTAGAGATAATGTAAATATTAACAACTGAGGTGGAGTTTATATAGAAAATAACAGAATTTAAAAAACGACAATATAAAAATATATATTAAATTTAATTGATGATTGAATAGGAAGATTACGCACACACACACACACAAACACACACACACACACACACACACACACACACACACATATATATATATATATATATATATATATATATATATATATATATATATGATTGTTGAGCTGGATTAAATCCGACGATATGAAATAAAATGGAGGTGGAAGGACCTGGATACTCAACGTTTCGCCCGATTTATGCGGGCTTCTTCAAGTCAATGACCATCCCTCTTGAAGAAGCCCGCATAAATCGGGCGAAACGTTGAGTATCCAGGTCCTTCCACCTCCATTTTATTTCACATATATATATATATATATATATATATATATATATATATATATATACATACATATATATATATATATATATATATATATATATATATATATATATATATATATATATACAGTGCGGATAGGATCAAAACTCGACCACCCAAACAACAATTGGAGCTTCTAACCGTTGCGCTATGCGGGCAGTGAATCAACAAATTAACAATGGTTTGGCATGGTCCAAATACCTAAGCTCAATTTGTTTACACAAAAAGCATCACTTAATACGGTAATGGTAATTTGTATATCACTTGCCAATATGCCGAACCCAAAATAGGGAGCATTATAGTCATCCACATACAGTAATGTTTCGCTGTTTCACAGCTCATCAGTGCGGCTAGACAAGTAACTACCTCAAGCCAGGATCGAAACCTAACCGCTCAACCGATAGTCAGAGCTTATATATAGAGCTTATATATATATATATATATATATATATAAATATATATATATGTGTGTGTGTGTGTGTGGGTGGGTGGGGGTGTATATATATATATATATATATATATATATATATATATATATATATATATATATACCAGGTAAAAGGTATTCAAGAGATAAACTCCATGAATTAAAACGAGGTTATTAAGAGTGCTCAGTATAAAAGAGACAAATATAATATTTTTAATGATATAGACAAGTATTGCATACTCGTTACACTGAACATGTTAATCTTTCGGAGCAAATTGGTTTATTAAAAAACACACTGTTCCTCATCATTCCAGTAATTATAGGAGCAACCGGACTTATGAAAAAGAATTTTACAAACTATCTTACAAATATACCAGGTAAACCAAGTGCAAAGGAGATTCAAACAATTGCACTTAAAGGGACGGTTAGAATCTTAAAAAGATCTCTCGGTTGGAGTGTCTAAAATAGCAGGTGTATGTTTGGCATCTGGTAGGATGCCCCATCCCTGGCTTAAACAAAATGATAAGAAAAATGAAAAAATCGAGAGAAATAAAATTTATATCTTTAACTCGTTTGCTTCTGTTTGAAATCTTAATTTAAACGCTTCTAAACTTGCCATATTGTGTTAACCCCTCCCTTTTTTTTTTCACTGAAATGTGATGGAACTATACTGACCCTTACGTATCCCTTACGCCTTTCTGCTCTTCTCTTTTTTCTTTGTTTCCCTTTTCTTTTCGTTTCTTTCTTCTGTCTCATTTTTCACTCTCCCTTCTAATATCTTTCTACCCTTCTCCTTTATTTTATTAGGTTTTGGCATCCCCTTTCTTCACATCGCTATCTATATTTAAGTCTAAAATGTCACTTGGTATCACCTCTCTCATTCCAAGTTAACGTTTTAATTTCTTATTTTTTATAAACAAAAATATATATATATATTTCACTTCTTCATTTAAGAAAAAGATGCTCTGAATTGCAGATATAAACATTATTTCTTTCGCCTGGTTTTTTTTATTCAATTTTCACCCCAAACAAGGCACAGTGCCACTTTGAAGTAGGGGCTACTATTAGGGACTTAATTGGCGGCGTCATTATTAAGGGAGATGAGTAGAAAGATGTTTGTTAACATTACACTTGAACTTCTGCATATCAGTGCAGTTGGGAAAGCAGAATCCCGGAAGGGAGTTCCAAAGACCCGCAGTTCTGGGGAAGAAACTATTGGAGTAAAAGGCTTTCTTGCACCTAGGGATCTCTACTGTAAAGGGATGAGACTTAGTAGCTTGTCGGGTTTGTCGGGGGTAGTTACGTCGAGGAGGTATAAGTGTTTGCAGTTCGTCAGAGCATTCACCATTAAAGTATTTGTAGAACAGGCAGAGGGATGCAACATCTCGTCGATGTGACAGAGGCTGAGGCCTAGATGACAGTTCAGGACCTATCAGGTTGGCGACTCTTTTGAACCCTGTCCAGGAGCGAGAGACAAGCAGCAGATGCACCAGCCCAGATGTGACAACAGTACTCCATACATGGGCGAATGGTGGCCTTATAGATGTATAGTATACTGTCAGGCGTAAGTAGTTTTCCAGCATGGTAGAGGGAGCCAACCTTCCTTGCAGCAGCCTTGGCAATGCTCTCAATGTATCTATTCCAGTTCATATTCCCTGTAAACGTTAGGCCGAGGAGTTTAAAAGAAGTACTTTCAGGCAATGTGTTCTTGGCCATTGCTATTGGTGGTAGAGAAGGTTTCTTGTAGTTATTGAAGGAAACAAGCTTAGTCTTAGCAGCATTGAATGTAACCAACCATTTTTGTTCCCATTCCTCTACAGATTGGAGGTCATCCTCTAGTGTTTCTGCCATTTCCTTGGATATGTGTTCATTTGTTTTCCCTTCATATATGTTATAGAGAGTGGTGTCATTGGCAAATATACCCATCTCCGAAACAATTTTATCATGGAGGTCATTTTATGAATATCAGGAATAATAGAGGTCCAAGGATAGACCCCTGAGGTACTCCCGCATTTATGTCATATTGTTTAGATGTACGACAATTGATGAGAAACAATTGTTTTTTTTTAATAAACAAATTGGCCACGAAACATTAGCATGTTTAGCGTAGTATGTAATGCTTGTCTATATAAATAAAATTATATATATATATATATATATATATATATATATATAATAGGATGACTCCATTAAAAAATATTGAGTTTGTTTTACTATACAGATAGATCGAAAAAGTTGTCGAAAAATAATATATTTAACAATAAATATTATCAAATGCAACATAAGTTACTTTTCTACCTAACTGTGCTTTTATTTCATGTAAAATGTTTATTCAGTTCGAAAAACATGCAGTTTTTATCGATATATTTGAAAAAGACAAATGGCGGCGAGGTCTCTGTTGAATACGTTAAGTTTGAGAAAATGAATTCAAACAATAAAATTATGCAACATGCTGTTAGAAATATATGTTAACGTGACATAGGTTGATATATATTTAGTTAGATGTTATAAAAAGCTGTCATCATAGAAATACATTCCTATTATCGTCCATGTCAAATTCTCATTAAATTCAAATCAATCGTTAATCTCCCTCTCTATATATTTGTATACTATATAGAAAATAATTATTTAGAGAATAGCCATTCAACACTAACGTTTTTGTTAAGATCATAGTCCAGCACCTATTCTTATGCTACGCTTAACCTATTCTGTCCTCATTCTATAAAGTTCTATTTATTAGAATCAATTTTATTATTTTGGAAATGCTCTTCAATCAACATATAAGGAATCAACATATCATTTATAATTCCGTTTAATTTCAAATAAGCTTTTCAATAAGCTTTTCAATAAGCTTTTCAATAAGGAAATTTATTTCTACATTTATGCGTGTTATTCTAATATTCATTTTGTCTGGTTTCGAATTCTTATTCATTAGTAAATTTCTTTGTTTCAAGGGGAGGTCACTCTCATGGAATATATTTTTATTACTAGAGTTACTTCCCTTACATCTTTTATTTTTTACCTATATTATACGTTTTGGTATTTGTTCATTTGTTCATTTAATTGTTTCTTTCTTTTTCATTTTATTTATTTTTAATTGTATTTATCCAATTTTTTAATTATACTCTTACGTTCTATTTTATTGTTATATTTATGCTAACATTATTCTTACATGGTCGATCGATCTTGAAACAAAGAATTCAGACTCAAACAAAATGAATATTAGAATAAACACACATAAATGTAGAAATAAAAATTATAAAAAATAGGAAAGAATAAATAACAGAGAAAAAATTGAAAATTTAAACTAAAACAAAAAATAAAAAATACAAAATTAAGGTTTAAAACAGAAATTTTGGTTTGCGCGATACCCAAGATAGCCGACTTGTAACAACGTGGAGATGTAATTTCTTTTCCCCAAACGAAAACATCAAGGCTATCATGTACAAAATTAACTTTTTGTTGGTAACATCGAATGGAAATAGCATCTGACGAGTTGGTGAGGAAAAGGAGATTTTTATGAACACATAAAATCATAAAATTGCCATCCCATTAACAAAACGGCTGTAATGAAGAAATCCAATATGAAATAAACAAAAGTTATAAAAAAGAAAAAATGTAAGTCTTTGAATTTCAACAAAGTTTTGTACTATATATATGTATATATATATATATATATATATATATATATATATGTATATAGTAATTTATAAAATATATATGGCGATTAAGCTACACTGAATATTCCGCGTTTTATCCACTCTAGGACTTTTCAGGCTTATGCGCATAGCTCTACCTACGTATTGAGCACTTCTGAAGTAAATACTTAAAGTTTACGCATAAATCTATACTTTCGTATATTAATTTTATGTGAGTAAATTAAGTAGTTATATATGTATATATATATATATATGCATGCATATATATATATATAGTAAGTTATAAAATGTATATGGCGATTAAGCTACACAGAATAATATCGATATTATGACCACAAAAGTACATTCAACAATAAAAAAAACACGGTATGAAAACAACACTAGCGAATAAATACTGGGAACTAAAGGAAAGCGGACATTCGCCGGCAGTCGAATGGAAAATACTAAGACAAGCTACCACGTGTAGGGACCTAGACGACCCATATAGATTATGCCTTCATGAAAAATTTGCTATCCTGTAGTTTTAAAGAACCCCAACACCTATTAAACTGTAGAAGAGAAATAGCAAACAACTGTGTTCACAAGATAAAATTTACCCTAGGATAGCGATACAAAATAGTTTTAAAACTAACAAAAACAATAGAAAATAAACAAATAAATAAATTAAATAAACATGAATATACATAAACGATCACACATATATGTATGTATATATAAGTATACATATATATATATGTGCATATATGTATGTACACACATATATATATATATATATTTATATATAAAGTAACATTAAATAAAACACTAACCTAGATTTAAAACAGATCAAGAAACTAAATATCCAGGCTAAATAGAGCACACACAAAGGAACAGGTCAACCAGAGGTCAAATAGGCCTTTGTCCGATAAGTGCATGCTCATTGGCTGATAGGAAGGGTGCGGTGGATACTAGAAAGCTGATTGGCTAACTAAAATCTCAATAGAAGCTGCGCATATAAAAACGACAAACAACCACAGAATTCGCGCACAAGCCTGAAGAGTCCTAGAGTGGATGAAACGCGGAATATTCAGTGTAGCTTAATCGCCATATACATTTTATAACTTACTAAATAGCTCTACCTACGTATTGAGCACTTTTGAAGTAAATACTTAAAGTTTACGCATAAATCTATACTTTCGTATATTAATTTTATGTGAGTAAATTAAGTAGTTATATATATATATATATATATATATATATATATATATATATATATAAATTAAATTACTCTAAAATATCTGGTCATTTATAACATTAACCGAAACATACCTGCAAATATGTATCTCTATAATGTTTGTATATTATAAAATTTTTAACGAACTAAGCAGCTCTATTCAGTATTGAATACTTTTATAGAAAACACAATTAAGTAGAGCAATATCATAAATGAATCTTACCTGCTACTTAAATGGCTATAAAGCAAAGCCCTCTGTTTGATTGTAAATAAACAAGCAGCTCGAGTACTGTAAAAGCGATGGGCGAGTGTTTATTTAAATGGACTTTTGATGAGGGCATTTGCGAGCATTGATCCAATGGGTGGATGGGTAGAATTGCCGAGTATCAACGCGATGGTTATAGTTTAAATCCCCGGTTAGGGATAGGTGCTAGTCTAGTCGCACTGATAAGTACTGTATGTGGATGACTATATATAATAATTAATAAATAATATTTAAATAAAATAAAAATGCAATACGTCCTAAAATGCGGGCGGAAAAAATGTAAATAAAGGGCACAAAACTCCTTTATGTTAATAAAACGCTCAAGGAGCGAGAAAAGAAAGAAATTAGTACGGAATCGCTAATAAAAAATGCAAATATTCAACAATCATATATATATATATATATATATATATATATATATATATATATATATATATATATATATAATGTGTGTTTAGTGTGTGTAGATAACCTAGTTTGTGTGAAATTCATCAAGAATGGTTTGAGACGGGCAACTCTGTCGAAATCCATAATTGATGAGACTACTTAAAAATAAAGACGCGCCTTACAGCCGTCGGGATGAACATTAGATGACTGTGTATCCGACGCGCTTACAAAGTTGGGAGATGCAATAAACAAATATAAAATGCAAGAAAAAAAAATAATAAAGGAAAAAAAAAAAGTAAACATTCAAAGAAGGCTGGCAGGGAATGGTAAATAGTCTGCCCGTCAATAAAAGAATGCGGCGAATGAAAATATTAACATTCCATCGCATATTTCGCTGCCATCGCCAAACTGTTAACCTTTCATCGTTTGGTAAGGGCTTGCTTTTAGCACGCGCACACACACACACACACACACACACACACACACAATATATATATATATATATATATATATATATATATATATATATATATATATATACTATCAGGAAGATGGCCGTTGTCCGATAGTACAATACATTTAAACATGATATTTTAATTTATTCAGATTACGTATCTATTATTATATTTAACCTAGTATATAGTGCTGATATAGCAACTATACATATATATATATATATATATATATATATATATACGCGCGTGCGTGTGTGTGTGTGTGTGTGTGTGTGTGTGTGTGTGTGTGTGTGTGTGTGTGTGTGTGTGCAAAGAGAGAGAGAGAGAAAGAAAGCGACAGATATACAGATATATGACAATATATTTACGGAGATTAAAATGCGCAAAGGAGTCTTTGGTTTATCTCGGCGGAAAGTCATCATGAAATTGAGAACTGAAAATTCTGAAAATTTATACGCAGTACCTTAGACGACTTCATTTTTTTCGTATATATATATCTATTGGTTGATATATATATATAGATAGTCTGATAGTCTATGAAGTTTATTAATCTTTAAAACTATATAAAAATAACTGTTTTAATTTTTATATTTTTTATCATTTGTTGGAAAACTATTAAGCAATTCATTTAATCGCCTGCAATAACTACATCAACTTGCTCTCTCGAATTCACCATAGTCTTAATGTTAATTTCAGGGATCATCAGTTGTGTACCACGAAACAATGTTTCGGGGATTTAAAAACAAAACAGTATATTACATAATGGCTCCCAAGCAGTGTTGATCAAACACCACCTCCATTAATCACTAGTTACCTACTTTTAATTAATTTGGCTAGCCTATTCATGTTATAAAAATGTCTTCCTTATTCGTCCATGCCTCCAAATTCAAAATGGATATTTTTTTAATCAACAGTTTTGTATTTATAAGATTATTGTTTACTTATCACTCCTACTCTTATTTACATTCTTATTTATTTATTAATGTTATATAAATGTATATATATATATATATATATATATATATATATATATATATATATATATATATATAAAAGCCAAGTACGTCCAAGGATGGAATACTGTTGCCATATCTGGGCAGGAGCTGCTAAAAACAGCCTATCCTGCCTTGACAGAGTACAAAATAGACTTCGTGGCTTAGTGGGGGATGCCTTTTTCTCTAGCCTGCAACCTCTCTCCCACAGAAGAGAAGTTGCGAGCCTGTCCTTGTTTTATCGTTATTTCCATGGCAGATGCTCATCTGAACTCCAATCTCTGGTCCCCCCTCGCCAATCTTTCACGAAAAACACCCGTCTAGCTGAATCCACTGTGAAAAATTTCCCCCACTCTATATCTGTGCCTAAATCAAAACGCGGATTCCATGAACAAAGCTTCTTTCTTAGAACTTCACGCCTGTGGAACTCTGTTCCGTCTGCCTGCTTCCCTCCGGACTACAACTGTGTTGTCTTCAAGTCCAATGTTAACAAATTCCTAATGAACCGCCCCCTTAAGTAAACATTTCAGCAAATCTTCTCACTAACGTAATGTACTTGCAATAATCCTTATCCCTGAGTGGCTTCCGGGCCTTGATAAGTGGTGATCACTGTGTAAAAAAAAAATATACATATATATATATATATATATATATATATATATATATATATATATATATATATGGGGGGTGTATCGTTTCTTATCGTTGAGCACTTTCAGTTGAATTAAGTCGGTCAGTTTAGCTATCGTGCGCAGATCATCGTTCGCTCTGACTGATGTAAAAAAAAAAAAAAAAACATTAAAAAAAAAACATGTTTAAATTTCAACGTTATTTCACGCGGATGGATGGAGAACTTGCTAATGAAGTCAGACATGGCTTCTGTCGCCGGGTCCGAATCTATCGACTGATGTTAATCGTGACACCCTGCACTGAATATTCCCGAAAAGATGAAACAGTAGCGTCTGTAGGTATTTAGTAATTATTATAGTAAATAATTATATATATATATATATATATATATATATATATATATATATATATATATATATATATATATATATATATATTACTAATATAGTTTTGGATTTCCTTTATTAATATATTCTTGTTAATTTTATACGATTCAAAAGCCTCAGGATAACAAACAAATGCTTTATTTAACTGTTTAAATATTTTAGTTTTATTCGCACCTTGTTTATTCATCCTTATTACTAAGTTAGAAACTGGTGGTATAAAATCTATTAACTTTAAAGTAACGCGAGCTATTCTCCAAAACTCTGACATAATGCTCCCATAAAATATCAATACAGGACAGGTACTATCTTTATGCGGCATACGAACTATTTGTAAAGGAAAAAGAGTATCTTTTATCAAATATTTTATAATTAAAATATCCATCCTCAATTTATATATATATGATGATGATTGCAATGTCTTGTCAGACGAGTGCTACTCCCTCAGACACTTAAAGTCCATGAGCCCAAAAATGACTTCCGTCGCCACAGGACCATTTTAATAGACAAATGCCTGAGGGAGTATCTATACACAGATGATGTCACAGAGTCTTAGGTGTATATGACAGCTAAGTCTCTCTCTCGGTTCAAAATGTTGAGGTCCAGCAACAAGCAAGAGCCAGATAGCCAGCAACAAGTTAAACTGCAGGCCAGCTTAATGCGCTTTATGGTTTCTTTTAAATCAGAGATTTGCTTCTCCTAGAAAGGTTGCCTTCACCACGGCTTACGGGGGCACTCTCCACCCCAACACACACATACATACACACAAACACACGCGGTGCTTGTTTGTCGTTGACCCCGAAAAAGGGTTCATTCGCCATTTGAAAGGTCTTGTTTTTAATCCTTCATGGAGACTAGCCACCCTCCTCACCAAACAAGTCTTGTGGGGGAACCAGATTAGTCGCCGGTGACCCGACCATGAGTAAGGTAGTACTGGATTACATGATACCAGTAGCATATGACATGACCTATATATATATATATATATATATATATATATATATATATATATATATATTATAAAGTATGACAATTTATATGGAAATAACGCGACACACAATTTTCTGCGTTTCACCCTCATAAGAACTCGTCAGGCTAAAATGCATGTAATTCATGTCACTGGGGTTTTATGTATACATGTAATGTTGAGTCTAACTAGCTAATTATTAAAGTTCATTGTTACACTCACCTATTGTCAATATTTTCATAATTAAATGTTTGATTGGTTGGTTGGTTGGTTGGTTGGTTGGTTGTTTTTGTTTTACGGCATATCAACCCTTTTCAGGCTATTTAATGCCGAATCCAGTGATTTTAAAGAAACATTTTTAATAGAGTATAGTTTTTTTTTAGTCGGTTTCTATTTAACCCATAGTTGGGAACCTAACAGGTATTACCACTCCGGGTCAGAGTGGACCTGAGAACAATGGTAATTAAGGGGTGGCTCCATACTCGCCAAAGCCCGCAAGTTGGGGCCCTCACCATCGGATATAGTTTAAGGTCATATCCAGGACCGGCATTATACTGACTTACTACTACTACGTAGTAGTAGTAGTAGTAGTAGTAGTTTTTGTTATTGTTGTAATTTCATGAGCGATGATTCTGAAAAAGGAGGAAAAATTTCTGTTTTCTGGGCCAGGATCAATTCCATCTAACACTCATCGTTATCAAGTTTTTGATCTAATATTTCATCTTTTTGCACCTTACATCAAGTGTCTTCATGTCTTGTCTGGAGCGATTTACATAAAAAAATATATAAAACTATATTAACGTATTTAGCAATATTTAGAGAGCGGACGTGGTGCGGGTTTACTCATGAGAAATCGGTATGTAATGGATGTTTGAATATTTCACTGTTTAAAATAAAATAAACTTTCCAATTCTGTTCGAAATTCGTAAAAAAAAGCACGTTTTATCTAATAATAATGAGATGCTATCCATTGCGGTCTGCCTCACAGTAATTAGTTTAATAGCACAAGTAATCAATTATGCCTAATCGTCTCCTTCTCCGGATTGATAGTTTTTCTATTTACCTAATCCATATCGGTGTTTCTACGTACAAAAAATGTACGCCACTGTGACAATAATGCCTTAATTTCGACGCACATGTCCGAAAAGGTTGTGCGTCTATTTGGTTTTCTCGGGAAAACTGTCCTATAAGGGAATAAATTCATTTATTTGATTAATTCTAGTTACGTAGCGTTATGAGTTCAATCCTGGAATTGGATATGGCCTATGTATTTTTGGCTGTCGCTTATTGCATATCAACGCTTTAATGCACAATAATTATTCAAGGGCACGTGTTTAGTTCCCTGACTTTAGGGAAATTAGAAACACCGACCACAAAATCTGTACTTTGGTTAAATGCAAAGAGCAGCTAGTATATATATATATATATATATATATATATATATATATATATATACTAGCAGGAAGACCCGACGTTGCCTGGGATTGAATGATGATAAATAAATGTTTCACACTCCCATATTTTTATTGTCTTCGAGATCGGTGAAATCGCTCATTTTTTTCAATCAAAACAATCGATAGCCTACTCTAGTGGGGAACCCACCGCGGTGCACCGGGAGGAAGCTTCACATATCTCCCCACAGTCGCTTAGTCCACAATACATTATAGTCTACATTGCACTGTAGAGAACCTACTGTTAATTTTATAAAACCGTGGCTTGAATTATAGTTTAAAATGCAATACTAATGTACCACGCTTCATTTGTGCTCTAAACAGAAACCTTCATTTCGAAGGCGTCCCTTTTCATATCAAAGAACCTACTGTTGATATTCTATGCCTGGCCTTACTGCTTGTGTGTTGATAATGGCTTGAATTTAAAGTTTAAAATTCAAAAGCCAAGTATCATACTTTAATTGTGCTGTAAAAAACA
This sequence comes from Euprymna scolopes, assembly GCF_053919585.1. Taxonomy (NCBI): domain Eukaryota; kingdom Metazoa; phylum Mollusca; class Cephalopoda; order Sepiida; family Sepiolidae; genus Euprymna; species Euprymna scolopes. Next base: position 79,778,054 of record NC_136518.1, on the reverse strand, counting down.
GAAACATTCATTTCGAAAGCGCCCCTGTCATATCAAAGAACCTAGTGTTCGTTTTTAAAGTTCTGAATTTTTGAGATTGTGGATAATTGTTTGGTGTTATTTAGATTGATTGGACTAATGTTCTCACCTTGAGTGTTAATTTGCACAACGTTACGGTCAGTGTAATCTCCAACCTAAATACGAAATCTCTAAAGTGTAGAGCTAAACCCACTCTCTTTCCTTTACCAAATATGGCGACTTATACACGTAAAGAAAACGGAAAGTTACACCAACCGAAACGTTGTGCAAATGACACTCAAGATGATTACAAATAATGCATGCAATGTAAATTATTTGAAATTAATTTCTGATGACGAAAACAAACGCACGTTCTCTGTAAGTTGAAGTGTGTACCTAAAAACTGATAACCACAGAGTACAAAATAGACTTCGTGGCTTAGTGGGGGATGCCCTTTTCTCTACCCTGCAACCTCTCTCCCACAGAAGAGACGTTGCGAGCCTATCCTTGTTTTATCGTTATTTCCATGGCAGGTGCTCGTCTGAACTCCAATCTCTGCCCCCCCTCGCCAATCCTTCACGAAAAACACTCGTCTAGCTGAATCCGCTGTGAAAAATTTCCCCCACTCTTAATCTGTGCCTAAATCAAAACGTAGATTTCATGAACAAAGATTCTTTCTAAGAACTGCACGCCTGTGGAACTCTGTTCCGTCTGCCTGCTTCCCACCTGACTACAACTTGGATGTCTTTAAATCCAACGTTAACAAATTCCTAATGAACCGCCCTCTTAAGTAAACACTTCATTAAATCTCCACACTAACGTACTGTACATGCAATAACCCTTATCCCTGAGTGGCCATTTGGGCCTTGATAAGTGGTGACCACCGTGTAAAAAAAATGTAAGGGATAAGATGTCAAATTAATAAACGGGGGAATCCAAATTCTATCTGTTTTGGGGAAGAAACTATTAGAGTAGAAGACTTTCTTACATCTAGGGATCTCTACTGTATAGGGGTGAGATTTTGCTACTTGTCGGGTTTGTCCAGGTATTTACGTCGAGGGGTACAAGGGTTTATAGTTCGTCAGAGCATTCACCATTAAAATACTTGTAGAACAGGCAGAGGGATGCAACATTTCATTGGTGAGAGTAAGGCTGAAGCCTAGAACCTATCAGGTTGGCGACTCTTTTTTGAATCCTGTGCAGGAGCGAGAGACCAGTAACAGATGCACTAACCCAAATGTGACAATAATACTCCATGCATGGGCGAAGCGTGGCCTTATAGAGCTACAGGGTATTTTCAGGCGTAAGTAACGTTCTAATACGGTAGAGAGATGCCACCTTCTTCGCAGCAGCCTACAGATGTATCTGTTCCAGCTCATGTTCCCTGTGAACGTTAAGCCGAGGAGTTTGAAAGAAGTGCTCGTAGGTAATGTATCTTTAGCCATAACTATTGGTAGTTGAAAAGGTTTCTTGTAATTATTGAAGAAAAAAGCTACACAAAAATTATGATTATCACTTCCTGCACTTGTGATGTCATATATATATATATATATATATATATATATATATATATATAGAGAGAGAGAGAGAGAGAGAGAGAGAGAGAGAGAGATAATTATTTACTATTATTAAATACTAACAGTCACTAGTGTTTCATCCTTTCGGAATCATCAATGTAGGGTGTCACGATAAACACCAGTCGATAGGTTCGAACCGGGCAACACAAGCCATCTCTGATTTCATTAGCAAGGACCCATTAACTGCGAGAAATATTGTTGAAATTAAAACATTTATTCTTTAAATGTTTTTTGACGTCTGTCAGAGTGATCTAATCATTATATGATGATCTGCACAAAAAACTAACTTTTAATTCAACTGTTGTTGCATTTATTAACTCTCTTGGAAGTTTATTCCAAGATTCAAGGATTCTGACTGAGAACGCAGGCCTCCTTCGGTTCAATCGAAATTGGCAGTGAAACCATTTCATGCAGTGTCCGCCGAGCCCTCTTACTAGCGTAGGAGTGAACAAAGCTTTTTTCTTAGAACTGCACGCCTGTGGAACTCTGTTCCGTCTGCCTGCTTCCCTCCGGACTACAACTTGGATGTCTTCAAGTCCAATGTTAACAAATTCCTAATGAACCGCCCCCTTAAGTAAACATTTCAGCAAATCTCCTCACTAACGTAATGTACTTGCAATAACCCTTATCCCTGAGTGGCTTCCGAGCCTTGATAAGTGGTGATCACTGTGTAAAAAAAAAAAAAAAAAAAAAAAAAAACTGCACGCCTGTGGAATTGTCTTCCGTTTTCCTGCTTTCCGGCTGACTACAATATGGTTGTCTTCAAGTCTAACGTAAATAAGTTCTTGATGAGCCGTTCCATATAAGTTATCAAATTTAACAAATTTTCATTACTAATGATTATTATATTGTCCAATTTCTACTGTACACTCTTTAACCCTTATCCTTGAGTGGCCTCTTGGCCTTGATAATGAGTTGATACCTATGAAAAAAAAAAGAAAAAGTCCAATGTGAACAAGTTCTAATTGAATCGTCCCCCTAAGTAATCCAAGTTACAAAATTCCCACTGTTTACTATGCTAAAATCACAATGACTAATGTATACCTATTAACCCTCATCCTCGAGTGGCCTCTGGGCCTTGATAATTGGTGACACCCTTGTAAAAAAAAAATAAATAAATAATATAAAAGGTTCTGAGCCCCTGTCCCATCGACGAAATATTGCATCCCTCTGCCTGTATTTTAATGATGGATGCCCCGACGAACTAAAAGCCCTTGTACCCCTGACAAATCCGACAATCAGCAAAATCCCACCCCTATGCAGTAAAGATCCCTAGATGTAATAAAAAACCTTCTCCTTTAATAGTTTCTTCCCCATAACTGCTAAACTTTGGAACTCCCTTCCGGTTTCCTGCTTTCTTAACTGTACTGACATGCAGAAGTTCAAGTGTAATCTGGACAGACATCTTACTGCTCAATTTCCTTCATAATATCCCTGTAACTTATGACCTCGATAGTAGCCCCTACATCAAAGTGGCACTGTGCCCTTTTGGGGTGAAAATGGAATAAAAAAATTTTTGTAATATCATAATTTGTAACATGGCGCGGACGGCTATATGCAAATACCTAACCGTGAGCGAAATGATGTCACGGTAAGGAAAAAGAAGACTATATAAAGGAGAGAGAACGTTCGAGAAGACGATCACGTTAGAAACTTTGATGACGTTCGAGAGCATGTTCAAGAAAAACGATCACGTAAGAGACGTCACAACCGTACCGAGAAATCACGCTTGGCGGAAGAATGGGGGACATAAATAGCGTAGTACAACAAAAAGTGTGATTTGACGTTCTTTTCTGTTCTTTGTTTAATTTGTGACTGAGGCTACAACGTGTTGGTTCCCGGACAACTTTACAAATGCCCATTGAGGATATTGTAGTCCCAAATCAGGTCACAGCGTAATCGATGGCGCTCAAGGTAGAAAAGGATAAACTTTTTGCGTCGGCTATTAGAAGGAAAATCCGATAGACCCTACACCATTCGAGTAACCAGTATCCTCGATTATACTTACGTTTTTATTTTATTTTAAATTGTTTTATGTTTTAAATAAATAATGGTTCTACATATATTGATTATCTAGCCAAAATTTAAAAAACCTTTTATGATATTACGTGTATTGTTTGTTCCCCCCAATTCCTATTAAATTAAAGTTGATATTCGTCTCTGAAACGATCGTACACATATCTAGCTGCTATTGTTTTGAATTCTTGAAACACATGTAAATAATCGTGTAATAATTTGACTGAACTATTACACCATATGTCTATTTAATGCACCAACGGCGATATCACATTAAAACAAATGTTACTCTCTTCATAACGCTATGAATTTTTTTGAATTTCCAACGACATTTTTTGTTTTGAAATAGAACAAGTTATCCTTTTCACAATAAATTTTTTTTTCAAATATTGTACTGGTATTATATTTTCTTGAATTAATTCATCCAGAAAAAGTCTTACAATAAAGACGAAACGCTGATAGATATATAACTTGGTTTGTTCCTTTTTCATCTCGCTCGCTCACTCACTAACTCACCCTGTGTGTGTGTGTCTCTCTCTCTCTCTCTCTCTCTCTCTCTCTCTCTCTATATATATATATATATATATATATATATATATATATATATATATATATATATATATATATATATATGTATAACTATTTCACTCCTTTAAGCAATAAGTTCTTAAAATAAGCACTGTCTTGAAAATAATAGGCAGTCAACTGATTTTGTGGCGTATCGCGATTTCCGATCACTTAATCACTATAGATCGTCTTAATAACGTTGTGCCTGTATTTGACTTGATAAATTTCTCTTGATTCCCGTTTCGGTGTCCCAGGGGTATTTTCCTTGCTAATGAAGTTAAAGGTGACTTCCTGGCGGGGTACGAATTTTTTATCGGCGATAATCAACACTAGGGCTGTGACAACAGCATATTCTTTTCATTGCTTTGACTCTCGAGTATATATCCGACAAAGTTAGACACAGGTAAGCAAGCGAGAACCACATCACTATATATAAAAGCATATAAGATATCAACGGATACGCACTTGAATATTCTGTTGTCTTAGCCCTAATCATCACTTCCTGCACTGATGAGTGCGAAGGCATGAAACACTAGTATCTGTCGGTATATATACATAAAAAAAATAATTATAGTTTATAATTATAAATATATATATGTTTTTTAGAAGCAAAAATTTAAATTTAAAAAATTACAAAAAAAAAAAAAATTCATTATACATACATGTGGTTTAGTCCAAAGATTAATTTTTGACATTTATAATTTAAATATAATTTCAGGGATATCACGCATCATATATGGTGTAAAGTACAAGTTTAATTTTCACAAACTCTTCGCATTAAAATAGGTTGTACTTTCGCAGCAACGTGTCGAATGTTGTCTATTGTATCTGGCTTTTCAGTGTGACCTTGAGACTTTACATATCCCCTAAAAAATAATCAAATAGGGTTAAATTGGATTAACTAAATGGCCAGTTAACAGGTTCATTTCGTAAAATTACTCGATTATCAAACGTTTATCTCGGTAAATTGACAGTATCGCGCGTTGTGTGGCATATGGATCCGCCCTGCTCATTATCATCGTATCGTATGAATCCGAGCACTAAATTTTTAGCATTGGTTTCCCCGATATTTTCCTAGAAAGGCATCAGGTACTTACGAAAGGGACCACGTGAACATTGCCAACATCCTAAGTGAAAGTGATTTTTGTGGCACGAAATAGCTTCAAACTTGACACACCCAGGTTGTCAATCCGTGTCGTTAACCACTGAACCACCATCACCTACCTTGAAACCACATAATGAACTTGCCAAACCAAGGTGAACTTAAAATAATCGATAGTTGTGAAATCAGCAATTAAAGAAAATAGAGTTGTCGATTTAAAGTTCGCCGCCTATACAAAAAAAAAACATATTTCCGTCTTCTTATTTTGCGCGCAAACAAAATTACATGGAATATATTTGCGTATGTCATTGGAATAAATGCATCGAAAAAGAAATAGAGATATTTTTATGCTCATTATAACGTATTGTTTTTAGGCAACGTGCATGTCAATTTATATATATATATATATATATATATATATATATATATACGCACACAACTTACATTATTTTTTATACAAATCAGAAATCTTTCTCATGCATCTGAATAATACATAAAGAATAAAGGAGGATGTATATATATTATTTGATATTATAACTTAGTCCATTTATGAATTCTGACGATGCTAGTTGGATGTTTCCTCTTCTTTTCGAGGATCTTCCTCTAGCTGAAACAATATGTAAACTCATTCTGGACTCACAGTAATAAATTTCATATATATATATATATATATATATATATATATATATATATATATATATATATATAACTACTTCATTTACTCACATAAATTTAATGTACGAAAGTATAGATTTATGCGTAAACTTTAAGTATTTACTTCAAAAGTGCTCAATACGTAGGTAGAGCTAGTTAGTAATTTATAAATTTAGTATATATGACGACTAAGCTACACTGAATATTCTGCGTTTCATCCACTTTAGGATTCGTCAGGCTTATGCGCATAAGCCTGACGAATCCTACAGAAATAAACATATTTCTATAAATAAAACATCATTTATTCACCAAGCACCCTTTGATAAACACAAGAGTCTCAGGGGATTTACATCTATTTAGATATATATCCATCTCTCTCTCTCTCTCTCTCTCTCTTTCTCTCTCTCTCTCTGTCTGTCTGTCTCTCTCTCTCTCTCTATATATATATATCATATATATATATATAAATATATATGATATATGTATATGTATATATATATATATATATATATATATATATATATATATATATATATATATATACATTCTATTCTAGGTTAACATAATTTAGAGGTAAAACATCCAATGAATTTAACGGGTTTTATACAAAAGTGCTCAATACGAAAGTAGAGCACGATGTACTTTCTATTTATTTTTGTAACAATAAACACACACACACATACATATATATATATATATATGTATATATATATATATCATTCATAACTGATTTATTGTTATCGAAATTTAAGACGTACATAAATTTTATAACTATGAGTATCTCTACTCATATATAAAACTTTGTCTGTCTGTATATGAGTTCGTTCCCTCTGAACTCAGAAATGTCTAGACCGAATTTTTTGTAATTTCACGCAAATGTACTTTATGTGTGAGGGAGTGTTCTTAGATCGGTGTTGTATCAGAAAGCTAATCGGAAACTTCCGATTCAAGAAGGAACAGACCGATTTGACAAGAGTTAACACCCTTCCACAGCTTAATATCACAACAGAATTTGAAAAGTTGTATCACTGCACAAGCAGAATGATTCGGTGTATAAAATCAATAGTAGGTTCTTTTATAAAACAAGAGTGCGTTCGAAATGAATGTTTCTGTTTAGAGTACAATTGAACCAGGATACACGTCCTTTGCGTTTAAAACTTTAATTCTATTACATATATATATATATATATATATACAAATGATGGTTGTGTGGTTCAAACGAGAGAAAAATGTACATGTGTAGCCATCAACAATTGTGGGTTTTCCATCCTTTTATCATTTTTTATTTTAAAATATTTTTATAACGCGTTTCAAGCTTTGTACAGCTCTCTTCAGATATATTTTTATATAAAGGTTTAAAATGAAAAAAGGCTACAAACCTAACAATTGTTGATGGCTACACTCTTTTAAATATATATATATATATATGTGTGTGTGTGTGTGTGTGTGTGTGTGTGTGTGTGTGTGTGTGTGTGTGTGTGTGTGTGTGTGTTTACTGTCTTATGGGAAAGAATTCCAATAAAGTGCTCGATTACAAAGAAAAGATTTTCAATATAAGGGCTTAGTATTTACTTATTTATTTAAAAGTGAATTTATTTTTAAGTGAAACTGGCATTGGACAGGCTATTTCCCTAGATGAGTTTGCAATTTCAGGATACTCTAACTTAACTTCTAAACTGACCCCCAAGATCGCCATGGGCATGGAATATGTGCCTATATTAAAGATAGCTTTCCATGTGGGAGGGACATCTCCAGGGAAGATCCTAACTTACCCTATATGTGCTTCCGGGTTGCTTTAGCTCACACTACTGCATTTATATTTACTCTCTATCGCCCCCACAACAGCGGAGTTACTATCTTTCAAAGCATATCTGAGAAAATTGACCAAGTCCTTTCTACTTATCCTTCAGCTAACATTCACATATGTGGAGACTTCAATGTTCACAACGTCGAATGGTTGATCCACTCAAACAAGACCGATGATGAGGGGAGGTTCTGTCATGATTTCTCCATTGCCTATGACCTCACTCAGATTGTTCAGGAACCTACCCGTGTGCCCGATAATGACGGCCAGTATGCGAGCCTACTAGACCTTTTTCTCACAACTTGCCCTGAACTATGTTCAGTTTCTGTTCTGTCGCCTCTTGGATCTTCCGACCACTCTGTTGTATCAATCAAGATAAAAATGAAATGTAATAAGCCCCCAGACGTTCCTCTTCATCGTACAGTATATCGATACACTAAGGCTGACTGGGATAGCTTCCGTACATTTATATCTGATCTACCTCTGCATTCCATGTTTAAAAAGGATGTGTCCTCTATAGTATTAGACCTAACTGAATGGTTAATTGTAGGTATTGACCATTTCATACCCTCTAAAAAGTTTCAGCAAAAACCTAACAGCCAGCCATGGTTCTCTCCAGAATGTGCTGCTGCCATTGCGCACAGAAATCACTTTTTCCACTGCTTCAAACGTAATAGATGTATGGAAACTAAAGCCGTTTTCAGGACTGCCAGCAACCATTGTAAGAAAGTAATAAGGAATGCAAGAGTGTTGTATGCTCAATCTGTTAAGTCCAAAGTAGCTGAGAAGCGGCTTGGTTCCCACCAGTTTTGGCAAATAGCAAACAGAATCCTGAACAGAAGCGTGTGCTCCATCCCAACTATTATCAATGGACCTGAGGTAATCTCGTCAGCATCAGACAAAGCCAAACTCTTTGTCAAGAACTTTGCAGCTAATTCTACCCTTTGCGACCAAGACCGCCAACCCCCAATATTTCCTCCTGTATCAGAAAACACGCTATGTGATATACGTATATCTGTATGTGATGTTGCGAAGCTAATCAAAAACCTTGATTCGAGTAAAGCAACTGGCCCTGACTGTATTCCAATTATAGTACTCAAAAAACTTCAACCTGAATTAGCGCCCATACTTACAAAACTGTTTAAACGTTGTCTTAAGGAGAATAGTTTCCCATCTCCCTGGAAAATCTCATCAGTATGCCCTGTATTTAAGAATTCAGGTGATCGCTCATCCCCCTCTCAGTACAGGCCAATAAGTCTACTGTGCGTCATGAGTAAGTTGCTAGAATCTGTGTTAAATACAGAAGTAATCAAACATCTCAACAAAAATAACCTTCTTAGTGACACTCAATATGGTTTCCGTTCTGCTAGATCTACAGCAGATGTCCTTACAGTTATATCGCATAGGATTAGCAAATCTCTCGACGGTGGCAATCTTTCTAGGGCAATTGCTCTTGACATATCTAAAGCCTTTGATAGGGTATGGCATAAAGGTTTACTTCATAAGATCGCTAGCTATGGTATAGCTGGAAAAGTCTTCTCAACTATTAAATCATTTCTTTCTGATAGGTTCATAAGAGTAGTAGTTGAGGGGCAAAAATCAGAAGCTCACAGTATTAATGCCGGTGTCCCTCAGGGATCCATCCTGGGCCCAACTCTTTTCCTGATCTACATTAATGATCTTCCAAATCATATCCTTACATCATTTGTAGACATTTATGCTGACGACACTACCATTTATGGTACCACATCTAAGACAGTAAACGACCAAGTTCTCTCCAATTCTCTCTCCTCTGATCTTGAGCACGTAGTACAATGGGGAAAGGAGTGGCTGGTTACTTTTAATGCATCTAAAACCAAGCTTCTCTCTTTACATCATCAACATTCTAATTCACATTTGTCATCAATTGAAATGAATGGCTCTCGTCTTCAGGAGGCCTCAAGTTTTGACAAGCTTCTGGGCTTGACCATTACTCCTGATCTTAAATGGAACACGTATATCAAATCTGTTGCCAAGGCCGCTGGAAAAATGGTGGGATCTTTCTATCGATCCAGTAGATATCTCACTGCTGATGCTATTCTCTACCTATATAAGAGCCAGGTACGTCCAAGGATGGAATACTGTTGCCACATCTGGGCAGGAGCTGCTAGAAAGGACTTGTCCTGCCTTAATAGAGTTCAAAATAGACTTCGTAGCCTCGTAGGAGATGTCCTTTTCTCCTCCTTGCAACCTCTATCTCACAGAAGAGATGTTGCGAGTTTGTCTCTGATGTATCGTTATTTTCATGGAAAGTGTTCAACTGAGCTTCAATCTATGGTCCCCCCTCGCCAAACTTTCACAAGAAACACTCGTCTAGCTGTAAACACTATCAATAATTTCCCCCACTCTTTATCTGTGCCTAAACCTAAACGTAGATTCCATGAACAAAGCTTCTTTCTTAGAACTGTACGCCTGTGGAATTGTCTTCCGTTTTCCTGCTTTCCGGCTGACTACAATATGGTTGTGTTCAAGTCTAAAGTAAATAAGTTCTTGATGAGCCGTTCCATATAAGTTATTAAATTTACCAAATTTTCATTACTAATGATTACTATATTGACCAATTTCTACTGTACACTCTTTAACCCTTATCCTTGAGTGGCCTCTGGGCCTTGATAATGTGGTGACGCCTTTGTAAAAAAAAAAAAAAAAAAAAAAAAAAACTGTACAGAAGGTCAGAAAAACATTGGTTCCGTCGGTTTCAAGCCTAACATAAGGGGGACCATTTAATAGTAAATAATGTTAGGCTCTCGTCAGCCATATTGTTTTCTGTTTGAGGAAAAATCAGGACCGCACATATTATCTTTAATGATGTTCATTTTTATTTAATTATAGCCTGTCTGTACCTATTTCTATATATTTTATTTTATTTAATATCAATTATTCAATTTTTTATTTAATATATTTTTAGTAAATATATGTTTAAATTTATTTTGTCCTATTCCGTTCCTAATTGACATGGCTTTCGGTCTTAATTGGGTATTCCTGACCGGTCCAAGGAAGATAATTAAAGTACCTTGTTAATGCAATATATTAACGTAAAATATAAACGTGAAATATTAAATTAAAATATTAACGTAAAATATTAACGTGAATTACTAAATTGATATGTAAACTTAAATTAATTATTAAAAGATTATCGTAAAATTTTACCGTGTATATTAACGTAAATGATTAACGTAAAAAGTGATCGTAAAGCGTTAACGTAAAATATTAACGTAAATTATAAAATTGATATGTAAACGTAAATTATTTACGTAAAATATTACCGTAAAATATTTACGTAAATAATAACGTAAAATATTAACGTCAAATATTAACATGAAATATCAACGTAAAATGTAAACGTAAAATATTTACGTAAAATATTAACGTTGAATATTCAAGTACAATATAAAAGTAAAATATAAATACATAAAATGTATTGAAGTAAAATATTAAAGTAAAATATATACGTAAAATATTAACGTAAAATAACAACTTAAAATATAAAGGTAATAAATCAACGTAAAATATTAACGTAAAATATTAACGTAAAATATTAACGTAAAATATTAACGTAAAATTTAAAAACGTAAAATATTAACGTACAATTTAAAAACATGAAATATTAACGTAAATTTTTAACGAAAAATCTAAACGTAAAATTTTAACTTAAAATAATAACAAAAAATATCAACGTAAGATATAAAAATAAAATATAAACTTAAAATATTAACGCAAGATATTAAAGTAAAATATTAACGTAAAATATTCAAGTAAAATATTAAGGTGAAAAATAAACGTAAAATGTTAATAAACGTAAAATATTCACGTCAAATATAGACGTTATAGACGCCGTAGAATTATTCAAAGGCAAATGAAGTTTTTGAAATGAAATTACAGTCAACGAACGAAGATGGTGCTATGGAAATACGACGCTCCCGAAACTTAATTTAAATGACATCGACAAACACTCATGTGTTACGTTGTTTTACCATATGAATAAATATTGAGGTTTTAACCCCACTTTGTAAGTTAGAGAAAACTCGTATAGTTAGTATCAACCGAAATATTTTTTAACGAGTTATCAATAAACTTTATCAGTGTTTGTCTGTATTTTACAATTCTCTCTCTCTCTCTCTCTCTCTCTCTCTCTCTCTCTCTCTCTCTCTCTCTCTCTCTATCTCCCTTTCTCTCTGTCTCTCTTTCTCTTTCTCTTTCTCTCTCTCTCTTTCTCTCTTTCTCTCTCTCGTACTCTCTATCTCTTTCTCTCTCTTTTTTCTCTCTCTCTCCCTCTCTCTCTCTCTCTGTCGTACTCTCTATTTCTTTCTCTCTCTTTCTTTCTCTCTCTCTATCTCTCCCTCTCTCTCTCTTTCTCTCTCTCTCTCTTTCTCTCTCTCTCTATCTCTTGCCAACTACCACTAGCTTGTAAAGCATTACGCATTGTGCAAAAAAAAAAATCAAGCTCTGGCGCGCTTGATTCTGTTTTAATTGAGTTTACATTGATATTTCGTTGAAATTCAGCAGCTGTCGGATGATAGCATAATGGTTAGAATCGCCGCTAACCAGCTCGACAGTCAATAGGCGATAGGTTGGCCGAAATCAGTCTTTGGCTGGCCCATGCCAAAACTTTTTTTTTTAATCGTGATGTATGACGTTGCTATACACTCAACTGATGAAAAGGGTAAGTGGGGCCATTCAGTGTAAGAAGTTGCACCTTCTTCTACGGTCAATCAATTTGCTCTTTTATACAAGTTTCACCGCATCTTCAGTGGTTTCATTTGGCATATGCGTTTAACGATACAAGCTTTTTCTTAAACTAAATTATTATAGACCGACGGTCTTAACCTGGTATAAAAATGCGTGGACGAGTCCAGAAATAGAAAAATTGATCAACTTCACGTGTTGTTATTTAAAAACAGTCCAAATTATGCGGATCGAAATACTTTGTACGTCATGCGAAGAATGTTTATTTGTCGGGACAGAGGCTCTCTCTCTCTCTCTCTCTCTCTCTCTCTCTCTCTCTCACACACTCTCTCTCTCTCTCTCTCTCCTCTTCCAGACAGTGATCCCTTTTTTCCGCCTGATCGAGTTGCCAACTGATATTCTGTGACGCGCAAAATTACAGGCTAATGGCCCAAATCCCTTTAACAACGTGTACACGATATTCGGATTTACAGCTTCCACGTCTGTTTCTGAGATGCGTTCTCGCATCGTAATTAGAAACTCTGACTGTCGGTCAGTTAAGCGGTCACACTTAAGTTTTAAATAGCATAAAATGAGCATATGGTATATTATCGGCGCTTAATGTCCATATAAGCGGTCGTTCTACAAATCGATTGGTCTGTCACGCTTAAACTTGAAATAGAATGCCTGTCCCGTTTGAAAGTTCCTGATGAAGTGCAGAAACGCACCTGTAATTTGATTGGCCCCACTGTTTCTTCTACACTGCAACACAATGAAAAGAATATTCTGTTGTCACAACCCTACTTTTTGGTAGGCATTTTAATTTTTGAATAAAAAAAAAAGAAAAACCCAAGTTGTTTGGTTTTTCATCAGATCGATTATTAATATACAGAAAGTTTGTGTTTTTTTAAAAGATAAGTGGGGGGAATAAATATTTATTTTTTAATGTGGGAGACAAAACTTTGGAGAAGGAGTACAGGATTTTCCCTACATTAAAAATTGACATTAGAATTGAGAATTTTTCTAAAAAATTTTTAGATGAGGATTGATAATTTGCATTAATTGGATTATTCTGACTACTAATCTCATTTTGGTTCTTATTATCACAGTTTTATCTTATGTAATTTCAGGTTTTTTCAGGTGCAGCTTGTCATAATTGAGTACCTTTATGTTGAACTCAAAATATTGTACAGAATTTTAAATCATAGCAGGGCTGGTTACTGATAGGTTTTAAAACCAAGAAACGAGACACGTCAAAAAAAAAGTAACAGTAACCGGTAAAAAAAAGGGGGGATGACAAACACAAATAAAGGATATAAAAGATAGAGATTCTTGTAGGGGTGAGTGAAATAGGTGATCGATTCTACAACTACAAAAGAAAACACAAGCAAGAAATAATGGAAATGTTTGGGACAGGCTCGAAACGTCTCTTCTGTGGGAAAGAGATTGTAGGGAAGAGAAAAGGGCATATAGACCGACGGACTTAACCTGATATGAAAATGCGTGGACGAGTCCAGAAATAGAAAAGTTGATCAACTTCATACGTTGTTGTTTAAAAACAGTCCAAATTATGCGGATCGAAATACTTTTTACGTCATGCGAATAATGTTTATTTGTCGCACGGGATACTAGGCTACGAAGTCTATTTTTAACTCTGTCAAAGCATGATAAGATATTTCTAGCAGCTCCTGCCCAGATGTGGCAACAGTACTCCATCCTTGGACGTATCTGGATGGCCCGGTTTTGTTAATCTCATGGCAGACGAAATGAACAGTAAAAAAAAAGGGACTGTTTGGAAAATAATAGTAATAAATGCCTTTTGCTAAAACAGAAAAAATCCGAGTCGGATTTATTTATTTTACACGTGCATCAATTGGCTTCATACCTTGTCTTTAGCGATTTCCATAAAAATAGAATGTCAGTCTGCCAAGATTAGGCTCGTGATAGAATTTTAGTTGGATTAGCACTTAGAACTAATTATTTCTTAGTGTAATGGATATAAGTGCTAAGTAATTATTAGTTGTAAGTGAAACTCTTCTAGAGGCTGAAGTTTCAATCCTGAGTGCAGACAAAATTAAAAATTCAACTGTGAATTACTTAAATCTTCTACTCGGTCATGGTTGACAGAACGAGGAGAGCGAGCTATTCTTATGGATTAAAAAAAAACGATCCCGCTCGAACATCCGTACAGAATCTCAATTTTGACATAGAGATTTCCTAGTTTGAAAAGATTAATGTAAAGAGTGTTCAAAATTGCATTAGCCGAAATGTTGCAAGGATAACAACTAAGAGGAAAACGAAATGTTGCAAGGATAACATCTAAGATGAAAACGAAATGTTGCAAGGATAACAACTAAGATTAAAACGAAATATTGCAAGGATAACAACTAAGATGAAAACGGAATGTTGCAAGGATAACAACTAAGATGAAAACGAAATGTTGCAAGGATAACAACTAAGATGAAAACGAAATGTTGCAAGGATAACAACTAAGATGAAAACGGAATGTTGCAAGGATAACAACTAAGATGAAAACGAAATGTTGCAAGGATAACAACTAAGATGAAAACGAAATGTTGCAAGGATAACAACTAAGATGAAAACGAAATGTTGCAAGGATAACAACTAAGATGAAAACGAAATGTTGAAAGGATAACAACTAAGATGAAAACGAAATGTTGCAAGGATAATAATTAAGATGAAAACGAAATGTTGCAAGGATAACAACTAAGATGAAAACGAAATATTGCAAGGATAACAACTAAGATGAAAACGGAATGTTGCAAGGATAACAACTAAGATGAAAACGAAATGTTGCAAGGATAACAACTAAGATGAAAACAAAATGTGGCAAGAATAACAACTAAGATGAAAACGAAATGTTGCAAAGAAAACAACTAAGATGAAAACGAAATGTTGCAAGGATAACAACTAAGATGAAAACGAAATGTTGCAAGGATAACAACTAAGATGAAAACGAAATGTGGCAAGGATAACAACTAAGATGAAAACGAAATGTTGCAAAGAAAACAACTAAGATGAAAACGAAATGTTGCAAGGATAACAACTAAGATGAAAACGAAATGTTGCAAGGATAACAACTAAGATGAAAACGAAATGTGGCAAGGATAACAACTAAGATGAAAACGAAATGTTGCAAGGATAACAACTAAGATGAAAACGAAATGTTGAAAGGATAACAACTAAGATGAAAACGAAATGTTGCAAAGAAAACAACTAAGATGAAAACGAAATGTTGCAAGGATAACAACTAAGATGAAAACGAAATCCAAATAATACAAATATGGCAAAGACTAGTACTCCTTCGACGGCAACAGCATAAACAAACCCGACAAGCAGCAAAATCCCACCCCTATACTGTAGAGATCCCTAGATGCCGTAAAGCCTTCTACTCGAATCGCTTTTTTCCCTCGTACTGCTGCGCTTTGGCATTCCCTCACAGAATTCCCAGACTGTACTGACATGCAGCAATTCAAGTGAAATGTGAAAACATCTCGCTGCCTTACTCCCTAAATAGTATCCCTGCAAATCTGATCCCAAATAGTATCCCCTCGCGACTAAATGTCCAGTGCCTTGTTTGTAGGAAAACGTTAAGAATAAAAAAAATAATTAAAAAAAAAAGTATTTTCGTTGGTCTGACACGTTTAAGCGTGAAATCTTACATTTGACGCTAAACTCACTAATCAGAACTAGCTGGTCGCCCGACATTGCCCGGTCGTACAATACGCTTAAGCATGTTATTTTAATTTAAGCAGAATGTGTATATATTATGATAGAATCAATCCTCGATTGCTTATTATATACTACGAGGAATAATAAGCCGGTGGACTAATTCTTAAAAAAAAAAGTAAAAATAAATAATAATAATAATAATAATAATAATAATAATAATAATAATAATAATAATAATAATAATGATAATGTCGTTAATCAAATTCCGTCTGTGTTTGTTTACAATATCACGTCAGCTGATATTTGGGACTGACGGTCTTAAACATAGTGTTTATTCTCTTATAGATAAAAAGAAAAAATTTTACAGGACAATATTTCACATAACATCGGTCAAGGGAAATAATGAAATTATTTCTCTTGGTCGGTGTAACGTAAAATATTGCCCTGTAAAATTCTTCTTTTTTATCTATAAGAAATTAAAGACTATTTTTAAGATCGGATTGTTTTTTTCGATTTTTGATACTTATTGAATGAATTTCTGTTCAAAACACATCTAAGAACACTGCCAGACATATAAATTAGTTTTGAGTGGCATTTGCAATAGATGGGCTCGTTTCGCACCCTATAAGGACAGAACCCACACATAAAGTGACTTTTATAGACAGACAGATTGATAGATAGATAGATAGATAGATAGATAGATAGATAGATAGATAGATAGATAGAAAAAGAGAGAGTGAGAGAGAGGGAGAGATTTCCTCCGTGTTTATTTGTTTATTTATTCTCTCCAACTGTCAATTCACAGTCACGTTTGTGCATTGAAGTCACGTGTTAGATTGGCGCGGTTTCAAAATTTTGAATCACATCAATGCCGGCCTTTGAGAGCGTCGTCTAATTAGTTTGGAGAAACGCAGGTTGATATTCCCATGACGCATCTATGATTGAGTCGTCCCCGAAAACAGATTGACACGAATCAGCTTCCATTTTTTTTTTTTAATAAAAATTAACTTAACTTTAAAGCAAAATATTTTGGTTTGAAAAAAAAAAGCAACGTCATATTATTATTTTATTTTATTTTTGTTGTTTTCTGTTAACTGTTAGAAAGAAATGTACAAATTGCTGAATAAATAAAAACTATTATATATTATTTTTTTTTTTAGAACCATTTGAGATCAGGCTTCATAATTGGTGTATTCATTTTTTTTCTGCGGATAAGTTGAAGATGAGGATAACAGTCCGCAAAAAAATAATAATACACCAAATCAGAACAAGCTGTAAAGAAAATAACACCTATTAATAATAACATAATGTGTCATACGTGGTTCTCTCAATTAATATATCGAAATAACGTTTATGAAACAGAATTCAATACAAACATTTATACGTTGATTCCTTCCTATAATTATCTCTACTCACAAACTATTGTATATATATATATATATATATATATATATATATATATATATATATATATATATATATATATATATAAGTTTTTTAATATATATATACATAACTAACAAAAACAATAGAAAATAAACAAATAAATAAATTAAATAAACATGAATATACCTAAACGATCACACATATATGTATGTATATATATATGTATATATATATGTATATATATGTGCATATATGTATGTACACATATATATATTCATATATAAACTAACATTAAAAAAACAAAAACACTAACCTAGTTTTAAAACAGATCAAGAAACTAAATAGAGCACACACAAAGGAACAGGTAAACCAGAGGCCAAATAGGCCTTTGTCCGATAAATGCATGCTCATTGGCTGATAGGAAGGGCGCGGTGGATACTAGAAAGCTGATTGGCTAAAATCTCAATAGAAGAGGAACATATAAAACGATAAACAAGCACAGAATTCGCGCATAAGCCTGAAGAGTCCTAGAGTGGATGAAACGCGGAATATTCAGTGTAGCTTAGTCGCCATATATATTTTATAAATTACTATATATATATATATATATATATATATATATATATATATATATATATATATATATATCTTGTTTTAACAAAATCAAGACATCAAAGAAAGGATTGATAGCAACAAATATTGTATTTCATCGTTCGTTACCATTGTTTCAAGACTATTCGGGCAAATGCAAACCCTATATCGTTCGAAAATTTTCATAAGAATGGCTTCTCATCAGACGTTGTGGCAAAAAAGCACTTTTACAACGAGCAATATGGAATCCATTTCCCTTTTAAGGAAAACTAATATGAAACCCATATATATATATATATATATATATATATATATATATGCGAAAAGATTAAACGCTAGTGTCTGTATGTATTTAATAATTATTATAGTAAATAATGATGTCAGCACCTTTAATAAACTTGTTTCTTATCGTTGAGCACTTTCAGTTGTAATAAAGTCGGTCAACTTAGCTAATACGCGCAGATCGTCATTTGATGATTAGATCACTCTGACTGACGTTAAAAACATTTAATAAGAATTAATGTTTAAATTTCAATTGCATCTCCCGCGGTTGACGGTAGCCGAATGGTTCAGGTCCTTGCTAATGAAGCTGGGAATGATTTCTGTTGTCGGGGTTCGAATCTCTCGACTAGCGTTAATTGTCACACCCTGCACTGATGATTCTCGAAAGGATGAAACACTAGTGTCTGTGGGTATTTAATAATTATTATGGTAATTAATAAATATATATAGATATTTTTTGGGGAAAAAGAAATCCAGCAGAGTGCTCAATTATAAGGAAAATCCAATACCATTCGTTAGAAAAGTATGTAACAGTTTGTCGATTGAACGGAGGCTGAAGCGTATATGACAGTTCAGGACCTATGAGGTTTCTTTGGAACCTTGTCCAGGAGTAACAGACTAGTGTTTAAAAACAATGTCGACCCGGATTTTTATTTATCCAATAGGCGGCACTGTATGTAACGTAGCCATTACATTTTAGTTTAGTCATTCATAAAAATAAAACTGCAAAGAAATAAATAAAAATCCGGGTCGACATTGTTTTTAAACACTAGTCTCTTACTCCTGGACAAGGTTCCAAAGAAACCTGATAGGTTCTGAACTGTCATATACGCTTCAGCCTCCGTCCAATCGACAAAATGTTGCATGGTTTTCTAACGAATGGTAAAAAATTAAAATTAATTTTTTTTTTTGTATAATTTTAAAGATTAAAAACTTCCAAGACTATATATATATATATATATATATATATATATATATATATATATATATATATATATATATGATTTGGGGAGCTGGGGAAATTTAAAAAAAATTATACAATAGTATCTGTTCTGATGCTCCATTACGCCTTTTGTCTCGGTTAATGGCGGAGAAATCCTTCATGACTGATACATTTTTTTATATTTTTGTTACTAACATAACATGCCCCTTTTTGGTTTCTCCTCACATAAAAATC